>NC_081575.1:6546694-6560205 GCF_022355385.1 Mustela nigripes | reverse complement strand
GGATTATTTGTTCTTTGGGTGTTGAGTTTGCTAAGTTCTTTATAGATTCTGGACACTAGTCCTTTATCTGATATGTCGTTTGCAAATATCTTCTCCCATTCTGTCTTTTGATTTTGTTAACTGTTTCCTTTGCTGTGCAAAAGCTTTTGATCTTGATGAAATCCCAATAGTTCATTTTTGCCCTTGCTTTGGAAAGCAAATGTCACAAGGTAGTAGCCTACAGAATTTTGTTTTATGTGCACTGTGTTTTATTGGTTTTTTAAAAAATTTTTTTATAAACATATAATATATTTTTATCCCCAGGGGTACAGGTCTTTCAATCGCCAGGTTTACACACTTAAAAAAATTGTGATCCAGCATTTTAAAATCAATAGATCACACCATCACACACAAAACTCATTTTGTCTCATTTTCTCTAAAAAGCAAAGATGATTGGGACTACATCCCTGTGTTCTTTCAGTAGGACACGTGCCCCTAGTCCACCAGCACCCTCTCACAGTGTTTGCATTTGTCCTCACACCTGGAACAATTCTCTCATCAATGTTACTTGTCTGACCACTGAAAGCAGGTGTGTTTGCTACTCATGCTTTAGGCATATGTTTGTATATGTATCTTTTAAGGTGTCATACTCAGAACTGAACACGAATCTCCAGATGTAATTTGTCTAATAGGAAAAAGAGCAGGCAGATCACCTTCCTGTTGGGGACACCTTACTCTTGTACATCTGCATACCAATCTCTTACCTGGACTTGGGTGTTGTCATACAAATTCAGTTTCCTGAATTTTCTGTCTTCTTCTACCTTACAATCAGTCACCTAAGAAATTTTTTAAAAATATAACCCAGATCATGTTACTTCACTGCTTGCAGATCTTGGATTTATCCTAATTGCTCGTTGGTCTGCCATTCAAAGATCTTTACACTTGTAATTTTGTATATGAATTATTTATATATCTGATGCCCTAGCTATCTGTGATTTGTATGAGGGTGGCATCAGATGGTTCTTACTCCCATTTTTATGGTAAATTGTCTTTGTCCCTAAATCACACCCTTGTACCTACATAGGACTATACCTTTTGTATATAAAATCTGTTGTTATTGTCTGCAGTACAAATCTCCATAGACAGGAACTGAACATCCTATGCATAATTATATCTGTTACATGCTGAGCTTTAAATAAGGTATATTATTAACTCATATCTGAATATTTATTAGTTCAGAAATGCTTGTATTTCAAATTCAAATGGGAACAATTTTTATGAAGGCAATACCCTATTCTCCCGAGATCAAAGTACATTTGTTCTAAATGAAAAATAATTATCTTTAAATTAAGTTATTGGAAAATTTCATAGAAAAGAAATTATCTGTTAATTAAATGATCTACAAAAAGGTATGAAAAACAATTATGAATGAATTTGAAAAATTAGCCATTTATGAATATGTAATGCAATCTAGCTAGTAGTCCCTGAACCAAATGATGTTCTTATATGCAGAAATCGTTCTTAAAAATTAAAGAATCATTGTCCTCTTCAAGTAATAAATATCGGGCCTTCTTTGACTAAAATTTTAGATTCTTTACCAGCCCAACTGAGAGAATCCCTTTCTTAGATTGGAATTTTCCTTCTACTTTCTGCATTGGTAGAAATGAAGGCAGATGGCACCAACATACCATAACAGAAATAATTTGAATACAGTTAGGGTTAATGATAAGAATAGAGGACTAGGAGTCAGGACCTAGACTCTAGTTCCAGTGTTGTCATTAACGACTAGTATAGTAAACGGACACTCCACATTCTTCAAATGACTTCCACAAATTAAGATATGAGTGCATGGAAAAATCAGTACTCAAAAGTAGACCTCCATACCGCAAATAATGAGTAACTCCCATTATATCATACTGCCTATAAAGTTTAATTTTTTCTTCATATATTGATAAGGAAGGGGTGTGTTCAGATTATAAAATGGAAGCAACCTAAGAGGACTTAGACCCAAAAGATCTGGGCCTGTATCCAACTTTTCCATTAACTAACTTTTTTCTGTCCTTGGTGACCCACTCGGAGTACGGATTTTTCTCATTTGCTAAATGGAGATAATTCCACTTACACCACAGGGTGTTTTTGAGAATTAATAGTGCCTCATCCTGGCTGATTGTATGGTTGATATTAACTCAAATGACAACAGTGGCTCTAGAAATACTTTCAAAGACTTTAATTTGTATATTAGCCTTGCTCTAAATTTGTTTCATTTCAACCATCTGGGCCCCGATAAAAGTTAAAAAATTTAAACTCTCATCAATTAAAAATTTGAAACTTTAAATGTGACTGGGTTGGACTAGTGTCTAAGGTCCATTTTTACAGAAAATAATTTTGCCCTTTGTATAAGTTAAATGACTCCAGTCTTAAGTTAGAGTGCCATAGGTATAAATTCAGAGAGTACCCCTTTGTTTCATTTGTCCCCAAAGGACACTTTGGTGTCCGAACTATATAACTGGATACAGACAACTATGTACTGTGAATTAAAGTATTTCTGTAAGTGATTGATGGGAAAATATCTAACAGTTCTGCAACCCAAAACACTTGTGTTCTTGTTGGTGTTTATAGTGTATTTCATTACTACATGAGCTGATCGAAATACTATAACAAAAATCTAGCTCTATCTTTCTGTTAAGTTAGACACTTTGGAGTATCTGAGATTTTATCTTACTTGTAAACTAATAAATTAGGATATATATACATAGGATATTATATATATGATCCAGTTCCTCCAGATTGGAGACAAGGACCAGTCATTACTCACAGCAGAAGCAGTTGTCAAAGCAATGTTTAGCACCAGTTTCTTGAGCCCAAATCCTCACGGGGTGATACAGCAAGAGTTGGATGATATTTGCACATTCAATGGGCTGCATCAAAGGAGAAGAAGCCCAAACTTAGGAAGCTCTGGTCTTATACACAGCTGCTGGTGATCCTCTCTTTCTGGAGAGAGAGAAAAACCTTATCGTAATTCTGAGTAAGCAAATGCCTCCCGAGGAAAGGAAGATGTCTTTATCTTTATTCTTCTCAACTGTCTCCAGGGAGGGAGATGTCTCTTAGCTTTACCGTCCTACAATTTATCCTTATACAAACATTCTTAATTTGACTGCAAATGATCAGAGGACATGAACCATGAAGAATCATGAAATATTCATGGAAAATTTTTCTCCAACACTTCTTTCTACTTATCTACTATGTTAATCCAAAGAGAATTGAAATGTTCAATCCCCAAATAGCATACCTGCACTTTAGCTCTTTCTCTTGGATTTGTATATATGATGTCAAAACAAAACAAAAAAAAGGCTAATTAAGGCAATTGAGAGAAAAAAATATAACTATGGAGACACTCAGGAAAAATACTGGCCTCAAAGTCAGGAAATCAGAGATCTAGCTCTGACTCTAATACTCTCTTATGTGTGTTCTTGGCTAAGTTACCTCTCTCTGGGCCTCAGATTCCTCATCTGTAAAATTGAATATGGAAGAGGTTTAGACTAGTTCATTTCTAAGTCTCCTTTCCGCCATCACAGTCTATTCTTATACTAGCAAATCAAATCAGTTGACTAGCATGGTGGACACTGATGTCTCTAAATTTTCTGCATTAGGATCATGAGCAGATTTATAAATCTTAAAAAATCAAACAACAAGCTGTTGTTTGCAGATAACATACTGTTAAAAGCAATAACTTCTATGGGAAAGCTGCAAATAAATATTTCTTGAATAAATGAATTAAAAAATGAAATATATTTCACAAAATCTTATGAATGTTTGTACAAGAAATTGATCATTTGACTACTTGGAATACCTAGTATTTTGGACACCTGAACATTATAAACAAAGAGTTCTAAATATCACATATAGATTAATGGGTTTTTCCAATATTGAAATGGCAAAAATATACTTGGCATTAAATTATGTTGAATATAATTATTGATCAAAAAATGTTCAATGATAATAATAAAGCCAATGATCAAGGTGCTATATAAATATTGTTATATGGAATAATTCAATGTGGCACAATTTTGTGATAAGTTCCAGTCTATCAATGCCCAACTGTCCATTCTATAGTTTCACAGGTAATGTCATCATAAGAGTTTGACCAACACATGTTAAACAATCAATAAAGTAAAGCTTAAAAGCTATTTTATACCAACCATATTATGTACTTCTTAAAAATAGTTACCTTTGAATGTACTAAGTAGTTTATAGGACAGCTAGCTAGAATAATGTTATGCCTTTGAAATACACTCATTACAACATGGCACACATTTACTGAATTTCCACACTTTGCTAAGGGTGCAGAGATTGTCTAAGATGCACTTTACATGAGCTCACAATGTACATGTTTCTAAATTGATGGGCAATTTTAGAAAGAGGCCCTACTACAGTGCATATATCATATGTACATACTATGTACCTACACTTTCAGTCTTAAATAAATCCTCTCTATTGATTTTTTTAGATATAATAGTGTATATCAAAATTAAAATATAGATTGCAATAGATTCTGCTGGTTCACCATATTTCAAGTCCTTTAAAAGCCAAGAATGAATGCCAGATGACTTCATACTTTAGGATGAAATCAAGATGATACAATATGATAAGCTTTGTTTTAATTTTACACAGCCTCCCATATGTATGGGTTGATTTTTTAAGAAAAGATCACTGTACTCATGTGGCTCAAAATATATTCAGGTAAACACTTTTAATTCCATGGCTAGATCTAAGATTAAAGAATAAAACTGTGCCACTGAAATGATCAATTCTATATTCCTTTGGGATTCCATCACTAATTTATTATTTTACATGAACTTTGGGTAATAGGTTTATGGAATGTATTGCTGCTGAGAGTAATTTGATAGCCTCTGTATTTACCAGAACTCATGACCTGGTGAATTTATTTTGCTTTTTCAAACAAACAAAAAAACTCAGAATACGAGAAGTACCTTTCTTTCCTTAGCTCAGATGCCTTTCCTCTATTCAATCTCTGATTCTGTATTTTACTTCCATTTATATGCTTTAAACACACACATACACACATGGAGAACATTAAAAATGTCAAGGTCAATGCTAGGTATAACGATTAATACTCATGCCTTGGATTTTTTTTAAGTGACTTAACTAAATTCTGTCCACATTCAGACTGTGAATATATTGCATTCAGAAGGGTCTGAAACAGTTTTACAGATAGGGTAACTGAGCTCAACTGAAAGGAAGTGATTTGTGTATGTTTATATAAGATTTCTGGAACAGCCGCATAATACCCATTTTGTCTTTTAAAATCTAATTCTATTTCTGCTATGGCATACTATCAAAATTCTTTCTTTTTCTCCATAGTTCAATACATATTTAACAGTCTTGAACTTTAGTTTCAAAGACACATTATTCATGTAATTATTATCTTGCGCTGAAACTTCTTAGGATATAAGTTAAGTTAAAAACAATGGCTTTACAATGTGGTCTACCTCAAGTTACTTGTGTTAGTTTCTTATTACTGTTGTAACAAATTCTGATGAACATAGTGGCTTTTTTTCCTAACAAAAGGAATGTATTATCTTAGAGCTCTTGAGGTCAGAAATCCAAAATTAGTCTTACAGAACTAAAATCAACGTATCAGTAGAACTGCATTATCTTTTGGAGGCTGGAGGGAAGAATTCATTCCTTACATTTCTATAGAAGTTAGGATATGTAAGGAATAAATGCCTACATGCCTGTGCTCATTGCTCTCCATCCCTATAATTTCTTCTTCTGCCGTCACATCTGTCTGTCTCTGACTCTGACCCTCTTAACGTTAGTCTAAGGACTGTTGGGATTACCAATCCAGAAATTTCAGGATAACCCCTTGTCTCAAATCCCTTAACTTAATTGCATCTGCAAAATCCCTTTTGCCACATTAGGTAACATGTTCACAGACTTGGATGGACATCTCTGGGGGGTATTATTCAGCCTGCCACAAAGTTCTAGCATAGGGACCCTTACAAGTCATGGAGATAAGCCTGGAGAGACAGATTGTAAAGGGCCTCATAGGAAACGCTATGGAGCATGAGATGCACCCTACCAGCAAGGAGGACTTAGTAAATAAAGGGTTTTAAGCAAAGGAGAGGCATGATCCAATAGATTTTAGGGTGAATTGTCAGGGGAAGGAGCTGCAACTAATTGAGAATGTATTTAAGATAGTCACATAGTGTTTATGTTTATAATGTTTTTCATGGTTCAGAAAAAGAAACCTGAACATAATATTTACACAATGGGGGAAGAAAGAAAGTTTTTAAAACATTAGAATGAGAAAGCATCTTAATAAATCTCTGACTTATTTTCAAGATAAGGAAACTGAAGGGCAAAAGGGAAAAGCCTACATAACCACCGTATACAAAGGGCCAGTTTCTTCTAATAATTACAGAATTTTCAGGTCAAATTATAGCTAGTTTGTCACTGTTAAATTTATGGCTTCATGGACACTGATTTTTTTATTGTTCTGTTTAGCTTGCCTTTTTCTCCCCTGCAGAAATTTTAGTGTGTGTGTTTTATAGTAGTCTACCTTTAAAATACCGCTTACATGGAAACACAATTTACATGGAATGATTCAGAAATCAAAATATATAAAATTAGGGCCATAATAATATTCCTTTATAACTGTAGAGAAAGTCACAAGATTTTCAATGACAGAGCTGAGCTGGGTCTCAAGTCCAGACCTCCCAATTACTGTGTCCCTGGAAAATTCCACTTTGGCTTCCCAGAATTTCCTTGATTTTCTGGTGATTCTATTCAAGTAGGCATTAAAACCTCCAGCCACTGAGAACTCACTTTTCATCTTATACCAACAACACTCTTAGTTTGAGAAGAAAGGCCAGGCGAGTAGGTAAGTGTGCATGACGGGGTGGGGAGGTTGAGAGGTGCACAACTGGCTCATCCTTTGCCTGAAACAGACTGCGAATGTTCACACATTCCTATATGTGATAGGGCAAGTTATGAGGAATGTCCTGTCATTTTCAGGGTGGGTGAAATAGACACAAAATGCCATGCCCTGTGAACCAGCTGCTAAATAAAATGACATGGAACCTACTTAGCAGCTCTGAACTAGTTGACAGGAAGTCAGTTGTTTCCATGGACTGCTACCAGAACTCACAATGAGTATAACCAGTTACCATGTAAAGATATTGACTAAGAGAGCCAGTATAACATTATAGATAGATAAAGGTCATTTTTAATAATAGCATGTTCCACCAAACAAAAAACAAATAGAAATCACTAAAAGTACACAATTTTCAAGTTACAGAAGGACACATTTTCTATGTTATTTTGGCTTTTGAACATGCAAAGAGGACAAGGTGGCGAAAGAAAGAAAGGAGGGGGAAGAAGAAGAAAGAAGGAAGGAAAGAAAGAGAGAGACAGAAAAAAAGAAAGAGAGAGAAAGAAACTAGAGAGCAATATTTCCTGATGTGTGTTCTATAGAACATTAGTCCAGTGACAAGTTCTGGAGGGAAAAGAATCTGTGACTGGATTTCCAGAATATTTTAGCGATAGCAGCAGGAGGCATCACCATCATTATCATGATGGTCATAATGAATAGCAAGACGACCCATTTTATTTAGGGCTTACTATCTTCCAGGCATTATGCTAAGCTCTTCCTATGCATCATCTGATCTAATTTGTGCAGCAATGCTGTAAGTCAAGTACTATTGTGTCCCTTTCTACAGATAACAAATCAGCACAAAGAGATAAGGTAATTTACCTATAGTCACAGACCTTACGCTCAGTAGAATTCATTAAAAGCTCTTGGAAGTTCTAAAGAAAAGAAGCCTACTCTATTTTGCATGGCATTTCAAAAACTTATGTCTGTCAAATCCACTTAGACACAGAGTGAACACGTGAAAGCATTGTTAAACAATGGTACAGAGCATTCCTATGCTCGTATTTTTTTTTTTCTAGGTCAGCATTTTAAAAAAAACTTTAAAATATTTAAAACTGCAAGCTATAAGCTGAATAAGGTCTGAGGCTATAACGTAAAACACAGTGGATAGAGCTGATAACACTGCACTGCATAATGGAAATTTGCTAGAAGAATTGAATGTAAATGGTCTCTCATACAGAAAAAAGATAAATATGTGAGGTAATGGATCTATTAATTAGACAGAGTAGGGGGATCCTCAATATACACATTTTGGATGTGTATATCAAAGCACCACAATGTACACTTTAAATACCTTCTAATTTTATGTGTCAATTAAACCTCAATAAAGCTAAAATAAAATAAATGAAAATTATAAAGGAGAACATCATACAACAAAACTCCACATTCCTATTATCACAAAGGAACAATGATTCAGGGCAGAGGGACTACTAGTGTTCACTAAACATCTCTGTGCTTTTTAAACCACATTTGCCAGCTTTCCTTACAGTTCTGAGTGTGCCCACTCCCAGCAAATAAACCCTGAGTAGAAGTGTCAGGCAACCTGTGCTGGTGAAGGTAGTAAGAGTGTGTGCATTGCTTCCATCTAATTCTTGCCCTCCAGAGTGATCTTTCAGATGCCAAGTTTGATAGGGAGTATTTAAAAGGCAGAAGCAGCCTGTGTCCCCAAGCCACGAAGTGCACCAAGCCTCAGAGAGCTGGTGACCTACAGAAGACTGTGAAGGGAGGAAAATAATATTTCATGGGTTAAACCAGTGAAATGTTTGAAGTGTTTGTTCACGCAACATACACTAGCCTACTTTGACCAGTACACTGGAATAACTGTCATCGATCTTTTAACGAATTAACATTCCAGATAAAGTTGAAACATTTTATATCATACTACTACTGACTTAACCCCTACTTCCTCCTCAGATACAATCAGTATCTTGATTTCTTGTATATACACTTCATGTTTGGTATACTGTTACTACCTACATACATCTACAACCAATATGTACATTTTTATTTCTTTTTAATGTGTGTAAATGGTATCACATTCTATTGTTCTACATTATTACTTCATTCCATAACACGTTTTCCAGATTTATCTATGTTGTGACATATATATTTAATTCATTCTTTTAACTGCTGTGTACCATGAATCTACCACAATTTATTATGCTTTTCCCTCATTAATGACATTGGACCTATTGGCACTTCTCACTATGAAAATTTTCCTTTCAGTTGAGGGTTTTTCCTTTTATACACATGGAAGTAAAATTTCTAGGTTATAGACTGCCACCTTCAACTCTAATAGCTATTATACATTGTTCTTCCAACTGGTTTTAACAGTTGAATTCTACACCAGTGGTATATGACAGTTCCTGGTTCCCCACATCATCACTTAGAACCATATATCTTAAAAAAAAATTGTTTGTCAATCTCAGGTGTAATTAGCATCTCATTGCTGTTTTAATTTGCATTTTCCCTATTACTGGTGAAGTTGAGCATAACTCTATGTTGGTTGGCTGGTCTATGTTCTGTGAATTTTCATCCATATCCTTTGGCCATTTATAATATCTTAAACAAATTTTTGTCAATCTCAGGTGTAATTGACATCTCATTGCTGTTTTAATTTGCATTTTCCCCATTACTGGTGAAGTTGAGTGTAACACTATGTTGGTTGGCTAGTCTATGTTCTAGGAATTTTCATCCATATCCTTTGGCCATTTGTTTCTACTTGGATTATTTATCTTATTCTTATGATTTGTGGAAAACATCTTCTCCATTTTATAGCTCTTATTTCACGTGCTTCCCAGAGCACTTGTAATTTCAATGTATTCCAGTATATTACTCTTTCCTTTGTTCGTTTCAAGCTCTTCTTAAGAAATGGTGATGAAAGGTAACTGAGTGGCCCAGTCATTAAGTGTTTGCCTTCCGCTCAGTTCATGATCCCAGAGTCCTGTGATGGAGCCCTGTGTTGGGCTCCCTGTTTGGCAGGAGGCCTGTTTCTCCCTTTCCCACTCCCCCTGCTTGTGTTCCCTCTTGCTGTCTCTCTCTCTCTGTCAAATAAATAAATAAAATCTTAAAAAAAAAAAAGAAAGAAAGAAACTGATGAAGCAAGGAGCTCTACTGGAAAGGCCCGCAGGACAAGGAACTTAGGGCAGCCTCCAACCAACAGCTGGAGAGGAGCAAAGGCCTCTCAGTTTAACCACCAGTGAGAAACTGGATGTTGCTAATAATCATGAGTAGCAAGGAGATAGAACTTTCCCCAGGAGTACCTCCAGATCACTGCAGTCCTAGCCAACAGCTTCCAAGAGACCCCGAAACAGAGAACTCAACAAAGACATGCCCATAAGTTATGACCTACTAAAATATTGAGATAATGAATATTGTTGCTTTGATCCATTGAGTTTAGGAAATGTATTATATAGTAATTGATAACTAATAAATAAATGGAAATTAAGGTATTGGATTTTTTTACATTAATTCTTTTGTTTTATTTTTTATTATGTTTATGTGAAATTTTGGTGAGATGAAGGAATCTAATTTTTTTCACATAATAAACCAACTATCTCCTCTCCATATTTTAAATAAAACATACTCTACTCTCAGCTATTTGTACTGTCACCTCTGATGTAAGCCGAGGTCCCACATTTACGTTTCCATCTGTTTTTCTGTTTTCTCTTCCTTTGCATTGATCCAACTTTCTATCTCTGGTCAATATCATCTTTTAAAAATTACTGTGGATTTTGATCAGGATAGTGTTGAAAGTATAGACTGTGCTGGGCAGCATAGATATTTTAATGATATTTATTCCTCCAATTCATGAACATCAAAATACCAATGGCATTTTTTTAAAGTGCTGGGACAAACAATCCTAATATTTATATGGAATCAGAAAAGACCTTGAATCACAAAGGAAATGTTGAAAACGAAAAACAAAGCTGAGGACATCACATTGCCTGATTTCAAGTTATATTACAAAGCTGAGATCACCAAGGCGGCATGGTACTGGCACAAAACAGACACACAGAGCAATGGAATAGAAGAGAGAACCCAGATATGGACCCTCAACTCTATGGTCAACAAATCTTTGACAAAGCAGGAAAAAATATCCAATGGAAAAAAAAAGACAGTCTCTTCCATAAATGTTGGAAAAATTGGTCAGCTATATACAGAAGAATGAAACTTGACCATTCTCATACACCATACACAAATATAAACTCTAAATGGGTGAAAGCCCTCAATATGAGATAGGAATCCATCAAAATATCAGGGGAGAACATAGGCAGTAACCTCTATGATATCAGCCACAGGAACTTCTTTCAAGACACGTCTCTAAAGGCAAAGGAAACAAAAGTGAAAATGAACTTTTGGGACTTCATTAAGATAAAAACTTCTGCAAGGAAAGGAAACAGTCAACAAAACAAAGAGGCAACCCACAAAATGGGAGAAGATATTTGAAAATGGTACATAGATAAAGGGCTGTAATATAATGAAAAGGTTAGAGAATGGTTAAGTTTCCTTCTATACAGAGAAAGGGCTGATATCAAGATCTATAAAGAACTCCTTAAACTTAACACCCAAAAACTAGATAATCATGTCAAAAATGGGCAGAAGACATGAACAGATACTTCTCCAAAGAAGACATACAAATGGCTAACAGACACATGAAAAAACGTTCATCATCATTAGCCATCAGGGAAATTCAAATCAAAATCACACTGAGATACCACCTTACATCAGTTAGAATGGCAAAAATTGACAAGGCAAGAAACAACAAATGTTGGAGAGGTTATGGAGAAAGGGGAACTCTCTTACACTATTGGTGGGATACAGATGTAGCAAAAAGAAGGGCCACATGCACCCCAATGTTCATAGCAGCAATGTCCACAATAGCCAAACTGTGGAAAAAGCCAAAATGCCTTTCAACAGACAAATGTATAAATAAGATGTGGTCCATATATACAATGGATTATTACTCAGCCATCAGAAAGAATGAATATCTAACTTTTGCATCAACATGGATGGAACTGGAGATTTTGCTCAGTAAAATAAGTCAAGCAGAGAAAGCCAATTATCATATGATTTTACTTATTTGTGGAACATAAGAAATAGCATGGAAGACATTAGGAGAAGGAAGGGAAAACTGAAGGGGGTGGGAATCAGAGGGGGAAATGAATCATGAGAGACTATGGACTCCAGGAAATAAACTGAGGATTTTAGAGGGGAGGAGGGTAGGAGGGGGTAGGTGAGCCAGCAATGGGTCTTAAGGAGGGCACAGATTGCATGGAACACTGGGTGTTATATGCAAACAATGAATCATGGAACACTGTATCAAAAACTAATGATGTACTGTATGGTGAGTAACATAATATAATGAAAAAATAAATAAAAATTACTCTGGTTCTATCATAAATGTCAGTGTGGTATAGAAATTTCCACATTTTTGTTCTTCTTTTCTAGAATTATCTTTACTATTCCATATGAATCTTCCAAGTTTTTCAAGTTGGGCAAAAAATCTTAGGTTGTTTGAAATTAATTTCATCAAATTTAAAATTCATTTGGACAGAAGTGATATTTTTATTACATTGAGTCTTCAATCCTGTAAGCAAAACCTCTTGGTGTCCATTTATTCATATCTGGTTATATTTCCTTAAAATATTTTGTACTTTTCTCTGTAATGGATATATATTTGTGTGTATATTGTGTATGTATTGTGTGTATATGTGTATATGTGTATATACACACAAATATATATCCATTACAGAGAAATACATTACATTACAGAGAAATACACATATATACTTAAATTCATTCTTATAAATTCTTAAGAATTCTAATGAATTCATTTGTAAAAGGTGTGTAGTTTTCTACAAGTTTTTGCTGGCATGTAGGAAAAATTTTGATATTATATTTACCTTGCATTTTTAACCAACTTGTGAATTTTGAATTTTGAACTTTTGAATTTTGTTATTAGATAATTCACCACTTTCAGTCTGGTAGGTTTAATATTGTTTTTTTATTTCTCACATTCTATCATTTTATTACATGTCTAGTTATCTATTTTTGTGAATCAAATTTTAATAAACCCATAAGATAATACATATCAGATATCAAAGTGTCTTGTGAGATGCATCAGATTATATAACATGTAAAAAATAGCTTGCCAAGAACCATTTAGATAATTTAAAAACTCATATTAACTTTGAAAACATAGAAAGATCAAGAGAGGGAGAGTGCGGAAAATTTTTTTTGGAAACAGCTGTTGCTGTGCTGTGAGTTTCACACACATCTCCTAAAAATGACAAGGGCATAGTGGTTGTTCCTCAGCTTAAGCCAGTATGAAGATCTTCTGTATGACTGCTCAGAAAATTTCAAATGTATCCAAGAGATATGAGAGAGACAATGGACCAATAGCTAACACTATATTCAAGGGTAAGAGTACAGATGATTAGCTGTCAACAAATGGTTTACAATGGAGTCATCTTATAGTCCTAGAGCCCATTAGTCTTATAGTAAAGAGTGGCATCTCCTGAAGAAGAAGAAGAAGAAGAAGAAGAAGAAGGAGGAGGAGGAGGAGGAGGAGGAG
>NC_081575.1:6531935-6546594 GCF_022355385.1 Mustela nigripes | reverse complement strand
GAGGAAGAAGAAGAAGAAGAAGAAGAAGAAGAAGAAGAAGAAGAAGAAGAAGAAGAAGAAGAATTCTATTCCCTACAACAAAATCAGTTTATAGTCTTATAGTTCCTTCAGGAAAAGAAAATGTGTTTATTATGGACAAGACAGAGGTTTTTTTTATAAGACTCGGTTGGTATAGATTTATTTTGGGAGGTCAATGGGACCTCTGCAAAAAGAAGCTGGAGATAAACCATCATATTCCTAGGAGTCTTAGGAATAAATGGCCAAGAGAACTAGAGTTTTATTTAGTTCTATCAAGGTAACCACAGGGAATCCTTAATGATGGGGGTGGAGTGAGGCTGGCTCTAAAGAACTCTGAAAAAAAAAAAGAATTTGCTTTAAAACTTTGTCAGACCAATAAAGCATGAATCACATCAAGTAAAACTTTTTCTTCTACCTTTACTCCTATCCTCAGTATACCCCAAACTGAAAGAAGGAGGTAAAAAAGAGAAATGAAGCTTACCACACCTTCTTTCCATGAGTGCAGGCTTTCCACTACAAAATCCTTCCAAAGGGAATTGAGAAAGTCCTAATTTGAACATTGAAATGTCAATCACTATATGAAAACTGATATTCTAATTCTGAATTGATAAAGCATTTGACATCTAAAAGTAATAATCAGGGTTTTTTTCTGATTTATCTAAGAATGATCAGAAAAGTAGTGGGATTATGTTGAGTTTTCCTCTGAGTGTAGAGAAAGAGATCACCTTTTAAGTTTAAACAATCAGTTGGAGGCAAAAAAAAAAAAATCAAGCTGCTTTGTGATTACATCACATAAATTAAGCCTGTTCAATGCAATAGTAATATATATATTTTTTTATTCTGCACAATACTGTTTGTGGTTCAATCAGCACACTCAAATCTTTCTTCAGTTTTGGAATTTGTCAGCTATTATTTCTTTGAATATTAGTTAAACAATACTCCCTCTTTGGCTTTATTCTGGTAGACCTATTAGATTTTTGTTAGAGCCTCAGTCCATTTTTCATTTCTCTCAGCTACTTTGTTTCAGTTAGAGTTGCCTTGAGAGTGTGGCAGGAGCGTAGCAAGAAGCAAGATCCTCCTCTTCCTCCTTACCTCTGTCCTGGCTGGAATAGAAATTAAATCATCCCTTTAGACTTAGATCCTATGACTCAGGCATAACTAAGAGGAAATTGGTATTAATAAGACACCTCAGCTAAAAAGCTATATGCCATCTCCAGTCAGTTACAACATTTGGATTTGTCTCTGCATGTCTTGGTTCTGCTAGGGTGACAGGATCTCTACTTGTTCTAAGCTTCCTCTTTTATTTTGTCACTCTGGGTCTAATACTTTGTCTAACATATTTACCGATATTGTCCCAAGGCACACCACTGAGTCCAGCATAAAATAAGTGCACAGATTTTTTTTGAAATTGTTTAATTACATGAATGGGTCTTTCTACTCAATCTTTAAAATGAAGATTAAGTATCAATTCCTCCAGAAAGCCTTTTCTAACCACCTCTACCCCAAGATTTAGATAACCCCTTGTCTTATGTTCCTTCCTATATATCTCTGTCACTGCCTATATCACATCTGCTCCTTCAGAATTAAGAAAATTATGAAGCTAGAGTTACTATTTGTTCAGCACTTACTATATGTCCAGGTATGGTGGTATGTGCTTTCACATGCACTGACTCATTTAATCCTCATTAAAACTCATTTACCAAAGAAGAAACAGAGGCTCAGACACATGAAATCACCAGTCTAACTGGAAGGCAGAAGAACTGGTGGATTAGTCAAGATCCTCTATAGAAATATAACTAATAGTATATAGGTATAGAAGTGAATTTATATAGAGATTTATATATGCCTATCTCTAGATATAGATATATAGAGAGATATAATGGTATACAGAGATTTACACATATTAATGCATATCTATATTTATCTATCTACCTACCTACATACAGAGAAAGGGAGAGAGAGAGAGAGATTGGTTTACGAAATTGGCTCTCGTGATTGTGGGGGCTGACTGTGCAAACTATACAGCAAGCCAGAAGACTGAAGACTCACAAAAGAGTTGACGGTACAGTCTCGAGTCTGAATTCTCGAGAGCAATAGGCTAGAAATAAAGGCAGAATTTCTATGTTGCATTTTTAAGGCAAAATTCATTCTTCAGGAGACCTCACTCTTTACTCTTAAGGCTTTCAGTTTATTGGACCAGGCTCACCCATGTTATGGACAACAATAGACTTTAGTTAAAGTCAACTGATTTAAATGTTATTCACATCTAAAGAAATATCTTCACAGCAACATGTAGACATGTTTTATTACTGGTGCTGACACATAAAATTAACTATCACAGTTGGGACTGAAACCCAGGTTTGACCTGGAAGTTTCCGCTCTTAATCACTGTATTTTGCTGTTCCCCTAGTGCCTTAGTCATCCCTATATCTCTGGTGCCTAATGTTGAATCTAGTAAAGAGTAGGCCCTTGCTGAATATTTCTTGAATAAGCAAATGAGCCTATATTGACACAGTGTTCTGGAACTTCAAAAGAAGTTTGGAAAGAAGTAATGGGTGAGTCTGGCATTACGGATTGAATACACTGAAAATTTAAAAAGAAAAATACAACAGAGGTATATAATTTGCCCAGTACTGGAGACAAAGTGAGGTTTATAAATAAAGAACTGGTAAGAGCAAAACAAAGAAGTGAAACATAGTGTAGTTATTCTGGTTCCAGAAGTAATAAGGGAAAAATAATCCAGACAGAAAAATAAACAAAAATGACAGCAAAGGGAAATCACCAAGTGACTCTTAGAAACAGCTTAGTAGGTAAACCTCTGTAAACCCTTCTGTGATAACCAATTTTGATTCCATTTAGAGTGCTCCAAAAATATTACTGTTGATAAGATGCAAAACATCAGATGGTCACTTATTAGCTCCTGTGAAACAACTTTCCAGCAAAATCCAAATACATCAGCCAACAAAGCTTAGGTATTGCTGTTAAATAATATCAAAGATCTTTAGAAAGAAAGATAAGATAAATGGAATATTAGCCCCTGTGGAGACACATTGAGTGATGAAAGTTATTGTCAACTCAAATCAATGGAGACAGTAGATCCCAGAAGCCCCAAATGCCTGAGCCAAATATTCTTTCTGATCTGTTTGAACACAGGAACTCAGGGGAGCATGTGAAAAGAATTTCAAGTAAACGTATCATTAAAAGTATTATGCTGGCAGATGGCTTATGTTTAAAAAATTGGCTATGACTCACAGAACTGCAAACATGCACAAGTCAAACTTTCTCCCTTTACTGGATTCCAAATTTAAATTAGAAATTTATTGCACTTTTCTTATCCCTTGCCCATATTAATGGCACAAATAAAAGAAATGTTGCTTTCTTGTTAATTGAGGTCAATAAAACACTGTGGCCTACTTATGTCAATGTCTAGAGCATCTTAAGTCAAACCATAGAAATAGTGACAAAGTAGTTCCTTGCATAATTATCACTGCTTTCATCCTTTTATCAGAGACAATCTAAGAGCAGATATTCTGGCTCTGTTAAAACCAAGCCATGGCAACAGTCCAGAGATACAAAATGAGATTAATGCCAGCCAAGGAGCCCAGCAACAAATGTTCATGTTCCGATAAGTATAAAATTTATAAGCTAACAGTATCTACTAATTATATTGCCTCCTTGAGTGTTTTATCTCCTTTCATTAAAACTTGTATTGTGGAAATTAATTAACAAAGATTGGCTTTCTAATCTTTATTGGATGGAGGAAAGTTAACAAAAAACTGTTAGAATGGTTAAGGAGAAAACCACTCCCTTTGAAAGATACCATTTTTCCCTCTTGTATACTTTTTTGGGGATTAAACCATATGTATGACATTCTTTTCACCTTTTTGGGAAAGTTTTTCCAATCTTCATTTGTCTGCATTTCAGAGATTGGAACCCTTAGTGAATATCTCAAGCCTTTCCAGCTTGAATGTCATCATTAGAAACACTCCAAAAGGATCTGGTCTTTCATCTTCACCCAACAATCTTTTGCCTTAATATAACATCTTCCTCTTGACTCGCTTAACCCTTTTAAAGATGCCACCGTCCTTCCATTTGATGAATTACAAATACTCAGGTCATCTTTATTGACTTTTACTCCTCCCCCTACCAAATCCAAAGTGTCACTAAGTTCCACATATTCCACCTCTCTTACATCTGCTGTATCTGCACCTTACCATTGCTACTGTTAGCATATAAAAGGTACCTATTTATTGATATTTAATTGTAGAGTTATTCTTTCTGGTAACATTAGTAGGTTATTTTCATTAACTAATTTGATATCTTTAAAATACAAAAGAAAAAGCCTCTCTTTCACAACACTTTTATAAGCTTCTATGTGTTCTAATGACATAGCTTTTGTATGTTTATAGTCAATGCCTGATAGTATTGTGTGCTTTGACAACTTTTTCTTATACTTATAAATATGTACATAGCCTAGTCATTTTTCACATTTAGTGGTAACATATTATATCACTGCTCTGTTATACTAGTTAACCTTTCAGTGTGCTTCAGACTATGTAAAAGTGCCAGTATCTGCATCTGTGACTAAGGGATTTCCTCTCCCCCACCCCCAACCATTATAAGCCATTGTGGCCATGTCCATGACTAGTAAGAAGTGCTGAAGAATCAACATCACCTCAGAACAGACCTCAAGCTGTGACTCTTGGGAATCAAGAGTATCAGTACAGCACCCTACAGGGGGCACAGTTCTGAGGTTTGTTTTTTTTTTTTTTTTTAAATTTTTTATTTTTTATAAACATATATTTTTATCCCCAGGGGTACAGGTCTGTGAATCACCAGGTTTACACACTTCACAGCACTCACCAAATCACATACCCTCCCCAATGTCCATAATCCCACCCCCTTCTCCCAAACCCCCTCCCCCCGGCAACCCTCAGTTTGTTTTGTGAGATTAAGAGTCACTTATGGTTTGTCTCCCTCCCAATCCCATCTTGTTTCATTTATTCTTCTTCTACCCACTTAAGCCTCCATGTTGTATCACCACTTCTGAGGTTTTTATCCCATGGAAGAGTTTCACCCGAGCTGCCTAAATAATATACCCTTTACTGGCCTCTTCCCCTTCCCTGTCTCACTTCCCTACTCTCCTCCTGGTGTCCCCTTCACCTCCCAAATAAATTAACATTACTTCAATCCTAGTCTGGCTATGTTTCCTATAAAAATCGAGGCTAAGACATTTTATTATACCATCACTATTTTAACGATATCCCACACATATCAATTTCTTGTTATTTCCAATTTATTACAGATTATGCAGTTAGCAATACCTTTGTAAAAAGAGGCCTTTCCCCTTTTGACTTACTTTCTTGAGCTATGTTTTCAAAAATGAGATTCCTGGGTCAAAATATATCTGTAATTATCCATGGGGTTTTTTTTGTTTGTGTGTTCTAAGTTTTAATTTAAATTCTAGTCAGTCAGCATACAGTGTATCATTGGTTTCAGGTAGAATCTAATGATTCAGCACTTACATCTTACACCCAGTGCTCATCACATCTAGTGCCCTCCTTAATGCCCATCACCCATTTAGCCCATCCCCCCACCTACCTCTCTTCCAGCAAGCCTCAGATTTTTCTCTATAGTTTTTTTTTTAAAGATTTTTATTTACTTATTTGAGAGAGTGAGCAAGAGAGAGAACACAAATGGGATGGGGCAGAGGGAGAGGTAGAAGCAGACTCCCCACTTAACAGGAAGCTAGACATGGGGCTCGATTCTGGGACTCCAGGACCATTACCTGTGCCCAGGGCAGATGCTTAACTGACCAAGCCACCCAGGTGCCCCTGTTGTCTGTAGTTTAAAGTCTCCTATGTTTTGCCTCCCTCTCTTTTTTCCACCTTGCCCTATGGTCATCTGTTTTGTTTCTTAAATTCCACTCATGCTTTTTGAATTGCATATTGAAAAGATTGCAACAAATTCTAAACTACCAGAAAACTCTGTGTTCCATTAATTATAGCCTCCTTGTTGGGTTTATGAGTTTTATTTTTTGTCAATTTAGTAAGAATGTAGTGATACCCACCTGGTTCTCCCAATAGAATCTAAATTTCTTGAGGGTAGGAATAGTGTTTTATTCATTATTACTATATTATATTCTATAGTATTATTACTGTATTATTGTATTATATTGTATTGCAGTGTTGTTACTGTATATATATATATTGTATTACTGTATTATATATACTAATAGTATTATTAATGTATTATGCTGTATTGTTACTTATAGAATTATATCACCATTAAATAGTGTTTAGTCCTCATTATCTCATCTGTAATTGGTATTCAATAAACATTTGTGAAATGAATTAATTATTGAACCTTAGTTATTTCTATTTGCATTTCTTTGATTATCATTATGGACTAGTAAACATGTCTGAGGCAGCAGGACAATAGGTACAGTAAATAGTCTTTTGATCACCTCAACTAACCTCAAATTAGATCATGTAACAAAAAATGTAGACAAATTTGATAAGAAATGATCTTATATGGAAATACAGATAAGGGTTCATGTCTTTCACAGAAAGAACTGAATCAGGAGTTTTTCTAACCCTGTTTTGTTTTCTTGTTAATACTCAATACTCAATACTCAATATTTCTTGTTAATACTCAATATGTTTTCTTGTTAATACTCACACTCTCTGTATAAAACAATTGCTTGGAAGCAACTTGAAGTTATTGAGTCACTACCACATACTCCCCTTTCTTAGTATGACCCCTTGGCTCACTCCCGCCAGTCTCAAAAGAATCAAGATGTTGCAAAATAAGAGCATCCCAAATAAGCATTAATCTTTTCTCCCCAAGCTCCAGAAAAACAGAGTCCTAATCTAGGGTCAGCCAATATTTCCAGCTCATTTTATTGGGAATAGGACTCGTTTTATCAGTTCAGGATCAAACATAACAACATCCAGCAAGAAGGCCACCAAGGGTTCAGACTGAAATTAACAGGCTGAAGCCAAATATTTATAATAATACAAATTAGACTCTGGGGAAAGAACACATAGCAAGAAAACAAAAGTACAGCCAAGAGAGTGGGTAGCATTTAAGAGTAGTTGAGGAAACATCAAGGATCAAGGCTCACAATATTAACGATGGTCAAGCCAACAGGGTACAAAAGAAAGGTATTTACTTTTTAAGAATTTTTCGTGGTTTTGGAGATATAGAAGTACATAAAACAGACAGATGCAGACGAACGTAATACAGACATGAGGCCAGGTCCACTCTGACCTCACAGAGTGTACATTCTAATTGGGATGTCAGACAATAACCAAATAAGCACACAATTATATTAAAATAACTCCAGGGTTGAATACAGGCTATGCAGGAAGCAAATAAGAATTTTTATTTATCTTTAGTTTATAATTATAAGAATAATAACAGAGAGAAGTCTGTTTAGATATTACAATTATGGATATCTTCTCTGAGGAAGTTACAATTAAGATTACCTAAGGTAATAGAAGAAACAAGCCCAAGCAAAAAATGAAAAAGAGAGCATTGCAGGGAGAGGAAATGTCAAGAGTTTTGAAGCAGGAAAGAGTCCGGCATACGCAAGGAATGAAAAATAGACTTCTAGCTACAGCTTTGTGGGTAAGAGGGAGACTGGTAAAAGATGAGGCAAGGGTTATGTAGGTGAAGGTCTACATATTCAGGGATTGTAGGCCCTGATAATAAGTTGGAATTTTATTTCAAGTGCAACAGAAAATCATTAGAGAATAGAGAATTTTGAGAAGTTTAGTAACAATGTATTTGTGTTTCTAAAGATTACTCTGTGTATTTAGTCCATTCTGCTGCTACAATGAAAATACCATAAACTGGGCAGGTTACCAACAACAAACATTTATTTCTCACAGTTCTGGGGGCTGGGAAGTCCAAAATCAGGGTGCTGGCAAATTTGGTGTCTGGTGAGAAACCTCTTTAGGATTCTACATGGACATCTTCTCACCGGTGTCCTCACTCAGCAGAAGGGGTTAGGCAGTTCTCTGGGGCCTCTTTTATAAGGGCACAAATCCCATTCATTTGAGCTCTGCCTTCATAACCTAATCACCTCCCAAAGGCCCACCAACTAATACTATCATGTTGGGGGTTAGGTTTTAACACACAAATTTGGAGCAGACATAAGCTTTCAATATGTAGTATTCTGCCTATGCATGAAGAGTGGATTGTAAGGCAGGCAAGAAGAAGAGGGGGAATACCAAGTAGAGGGCTATTATAATGTTACAAGTAAAATATAAATTTTGAACAGGGAGGTTAAACATGGAAGTAGAGAAAAAGATGTATATTCAAAATATAACCTGGAGATATACGTGCACACACACACAAACATACACACACATATATGTATAAAATAAATTTATATATAAATTTCCATAAATGTAAGTAAACATATAAATTTACATAAATATATATACACAGGTATACACACACCATATATATATAATACACACACACTATATATACACACATATATACATATATAGACACATATATACATATGTATATACATACATATGTATAAAGTAAATTTATATATAAATTTATATAACTGTAATTAAATTTAAATAAATAAATTTACATATATATACACAGGTATACACACACTCTATACATAGAGAGAGCTATTGGTCTGTTGGATTAGTTTGAGTGGTATGGAATCTAGGAATGTGTATTTGATGGTGTCATCTATTGAGAAGGGTAACTATATCATCTATTGAGAAGTTGGTGGGAGTAGAGATGAACTGATAGGGGAAAGCTGGCACCAAGCATACAGTCTGCTAAGTTTGAAATATCTGTGACACAGCTAAATGGAGATGTCAAGAACACAGTTGGATATGGAAATCTGTTGGTCAGATGAGGGCACAGACTAAAAAATGTATCTTCATCATAAAGAAGAGGATCATATTAGTTTGCCTGGGCTGCCATAACAAAATACTACAGTCTGGGTGGCTTAAACAGAAGAAATTTATTTTCTCTCAGTTCTGGAGTCTCGAAGTCTGAGATCAAGGTATTGGTGACTTGCTTTCTTCTGAGCCCTCTCTCTGTTATCTTACAGATAACTACATCTTTTTCTGTATTCTCACATGGTCTTTCCTCTATGAATGCTTCCTAGTGTCCAAATTTCTTCTTCTTATAGCAACAAGAATCAGATTGGATTAGGACCCACCCTAATGGCCTCATTGTAATTAAATAACCTCCTAAAAGGCTTACCTCCAAATAGAGTCACATACTGATGGTTAGGACTTCAATATATGACTTTCAGGAATCACAGTTCAGCCACTGTAGCTGATGAAGTCACTTCAAGAAAGAAATAAAGAAAAAAAAATTCCAAACTGAAACCTTAAGACCCCAATATTTAGAAGAGAAATTGCCATCAAAGGGACGAAGATTTCACACCCACTGAGACAATCAGGGCAGGATGGTGTTGTTACAGAACCCAAGAGGGGATAATGTTTCAAGGGGGGAGTATTCAACACTAACAAATGATGCTCAGAGATTGAATAAAATGGAATTGAGATGTGTTCTTGGGGTTTGATGACAAGGAATATGTTTATGATTTTGACTAAACCAGTTTTAACAGAGTGGTGGGGGCAGAAAGATGACTGCATTCGGTTCAATATACAATATGAGATGGAAATAGAGACAAGACATTTGTCTCTTTTCATGATAATTAAAACTTTTGTCATGAAAATAAAAAATTTTATAATAAAAATTGTAACATAAAAATAGAGGTGTTGATAATTGACTCAAGTAATGCCTTGAGAAGACGAGTGAGGATGGGATCCACAATACCAGCGGAGAAGTTGGTCTTTGATAAGAGAAAGTAATCATTTTATGTTGTAAGGAAGGAAGAAAGCAAGCAAACAGCTACAGATTGCTAAAGTACTCTTGTAGGCAATGCCTCCATTGTTTCAGTTTCCCAGTGAAGTTTGATACGCTGTCATCAGCTAAAAGTGAGGGTGGGAAAGGTATAGGTGAGAACTACGGAGAAAAGAGAGTATGTGGAAGCTTGACACACCTGTTTATAAATGGCAGTTAGTCTCCCTGAGTCTATTTCACACCCTTGTGGGCTTATTACTTGTGGTGCCTGAAAGTCACTGAAACTCCACAAATTTGTCTTTGGGGCTGTCAAAGTAGAAAGAAAAGCTTGACTGAGAGTCTTTAAAACAAGTAAGGTAATAAAAGGAAAAAAAATTAAAAACTTTTATTACATTCAAAAACAGTAATTTCAAAAGCAATTAAATTGAAAACCACATTTATTGAGTCAACAAATCACGAGTTAAAAACAATTTAATTTTTAAAGACTTTCATTGAGTTCAAAAACTAGTGAAACTATTTTATTAATTTAATTGTTTTGAAGTCAATGTTTTGGAACTCGATAAAAGTGTTTTTATTACTTTCATTTTCCTAAGGTTTCCTCCATTCCCAGTCAGGTCTGCTTTGCCAACAGAGCTGGCCCATCTGTAAACAGGGCAGATTCTACATACGAAAGTAGTGTTTCTCGTGGTTTTTTTCTGACATTTAAATTTTCTTTTCTATCTTGTTCTCCAAAAGTCTTGTCCATTGATTGGTTTATTTTGACCTCTATCATATGCCACACTTGTCTGTGAGTGTGGCGTGTGTGTGTGCCTGTGCATGCACATGTGCGTGAAATGTATCGGTCAGGGTCTATTCAGATAATGTACAGAAACCACACTGGTACTTGCACTAGGAAAAGTATAATAAAAAGAACTAACTATTAAGTAGTTGAACATGACTAATTACTATAAGGGGTAAAAGAAGAATCGACGGTTGACTGAGATGGAACATGGTAGGAACTTAGAGACTCAGAAGAGGCCCTCCCCAAGACAAGATTCAGAACCTAGAACCTCAAAGGGAGGGATATGACTACAAAGGAACACATAGCACGCCAGGGGTGAGACACCTGCCAGAGGCCGAAAGCTATAGCTGACCCTCAGAGGTAGCCCATCACTGGGTGGCATAGAAATTGGCTGGAGAACACATGCCTCCATGTGAGGACTGTCGCTGTGGTGGCAAAGAACCATGCCAGGAGCCGGTCACTGCAGAACAGTGAAGGCTACTAAGGTTAAAGTTATCAGCAGCCCTGACAGTAATCCCAGTGAAAAGCACCACAAAGAAAGATCCTTCGGCGTTCTCCAGCCTTGCAGTGTCCCTCCGGCGCCCTCTATTGGTGTGGCCTAGCAACAAGCCAGCCCACACAGAAGAAACCTCTGCATAGTCGGTCTCCAGGATCATAAAAGATAACAAAGAGGTGTGAATTTAGAGATGAGTGAAAATAAATTAATAGCCATCACATTAAGCTATTGTCTTACAGCCACAAATCCAGTCTGCTATGCTCTTGTAGTTTGGGGGCTGAGGCTGGGGTTCTCCTCTGTCAGATGACATAGATAGAAGGTTTTTAGGCATGAAAGGACCATCTAGTCACACTGCCTCCCCTCCATTTAAACATGAGTAAAACTGATAATTGGGTAAAGCGACATGCCAGTAGCTCACTGTTGGTTATTAGCATAGAAGACCAAGCACCTTGGTCCTTCCAGCGATCTTCTCTTCCTCCCTTAGTAAGTTGACATTGTTTAAATACCACCTACTATGTTTTTCAATACTAGTACTTCTTTCAGGCATCAACTTAGGGCAGTAAATCTAAATTTTACAAACAAAGAGGTACAAAACGCACTTTGTATATCTTTTGGGACGTTTCCAGTAGCTGCAAGGAAAAGCTGTCATTGTGTCACATCCAAATGTGTTTTCAAAGTTTGGAAGGGAAAAATAAAGTTTTTCTAAAAATACACTTAGCTAGGCAAAAGAGGCTTGCCAGCCTAGTTAAGAAGTAATCTTAAGTGGTTTCATGTAAATTATTTTCAATGTATAAAGAACTTCAAGAGTGAGTTATACAGCAGCTAGCAATGGTTAGTATGGCTGAAAAAGTAAACTTTATCCTAGTTGGTGAATGGGAGGTGATGTTGAATGTTTGTCATTGTGTTCCTCCTATAGGGATTTTAAACTCTCAATAACTAAGGGAGAAAACAGGAAGAGGATAAGATTCAGGGATTTAGCAGGTCTGTCTGCAAAAAGAAACAGAATTTGCTGAGGAAAGCTACTCCTACTGCTCATTAGCAGCAAGGCAAAAAGGATACAGTGCCTTGATGAAACAGGCAGGATGAAAGCATGCCTACAGGGGTTTTTGAATAGCCAGTAGCAGCTGATCTGGGCCAAACTGGAAGTAAGGAAGCAGGCCACGGTGACAAAATTTCATCCTGTGGCCGCTCTGTCCCCATGAAGATGAAACTTTTGTGTCAGATCAGCTGGGAAAGGTCTTTGGTTCTACACAGTCATTGAAACCAGATGTCTGTTGGGGTGGGGAGGGTTCCCTTCTCAGGAAGAGCTACATGAATTCTTCGCCCAGACATCCTCCTTCTCCTCTGCTCAGAGAGAATCCTGTTTCTCCCTAGGTATGTGTTCAGGAGGCCTTTCCAGAAAAAGCCAGGGTTTTGGAATTTAGACAGATCTGGATTCAAATCCAGACTCTACAAATGATTTTACTGTTTTAGAGTTCAATTTCCTTGTGGACAAAGTGTAACTACCAGGCCTACTTGTAAGTTTATAGGGGATTTTAAAAGATCTGGAAGGAAAGTGCCTCGTTTCAAGTCTGGTGTATCAGTGCTCAGTAAATGGTAGTTGCTGCTACTGTGACTACTACCTGCCGCTGCCGGGTCAGTCCTTAAAAAAACACAAAAGTCCTTTTCTGAAAAGAGAACGATGACAAAGCCAGCTTACAGAGCTGAATCTCACTGAATCTCTAATATTTGGCATTCCATCTCTCCTGCTTGGGGAGGTTGGATTGGGCAAAAACCCAATCTCCATGAACCTATTCCAATCTCCATGGCCATTTCCCACCCTCTTAAGCATAAAATACAGAGAAGCTGTGCAGTTAGTGAGAAAACAGGCTATTATAATAGAAAGCAACAGAGATAAAAACCTAAAAGTAATAAAAGTACCTAAAACTAATACTCAAACATGAAATGCTGAGTAAGAGCAATGGTTGTAAGCTTTTTTCCCCCCACAGGGGCTACAAAGAGATTAAATTAAATAGCAGAACACACTTGAAGAGTAAAAATGATAAAAATTTGCTATAAATGTTATAATATAGAAATAAATCAATAAAACTTAGAAAGTTAAAGAACAAGTAAAATGTATCTTTAGCTAAAAGGATACACTAAAGATAGTGTCTAGGAAAATGAAATAGTTTGAAATAAAGAATTTGTGGCAAAACCAGGTAATGTAAAAATACACAAAAGGATCAAACCCATCTGGACGAAGAGTCTTTTTTACATGGAGGACATAGGCATGTCTTAGAAAAGAGTCCATTATGAGGGAAGACAGGCAAGAGGCACATACTTAGCCCAGAGGTAGTGGTCCAGTCAGTGAAGAAACAATTCTGAGCACAATGCCCACTGTGTCTCTTGGCTCTCATATGACAGTGGGAATACAGGTTAGTACTATTTTAGGGCAATTCCTATTAAGGGTTGAGTTTAGGCTCTGGCAAGAGTTAGACCTGTGTTCATATCCTGGCCCCACAATTTATAAGCTGAGTGACTTGAGACAAGTTATATAATCCCTCTGTGGCTCAATTTTCTCATCTATAAACCATGAGTAGGAATAGCCCATCATAAGGTAGTTGTAAAACTCAAATGAGATAATCCACTTAAAGAGCTTAGTGTATACTCAAGTAATAAATCATGGAACATTATATCAAAACTTAATGATGATACCTTGGCAAATTGAATTTACATGAGAAAATTTAAAAGTATAAAAAACAAATAAAAATAAAGGGCTTAGTGTAGTCTGCCACATTAGCATGAACTCAATAAATGGCAGGTGTTCCTCTTGCTAGTATTAGCTTACATAACAGAAACAGTGCAGGTTGGGGTGGAGCACTTTAGAAGACAACACACAGTGCCCTGATCAGCCAATCAGATTGGCCAGTGGTATAGTGGAGATAAGGATGGGCAAGAAATGGATGCCCAGGGAAGCAAGGGCAAAAATGAACTATTGGGACTCCATCAAGATAAAAATCTTTTGCATAGCAAAGGAAGCAGTTGACAAAACCAAAAGACAACGGACAGAATGGGAGAAGATATTTGCAAATGGCATATCAGATAAAGGCCTCATATCCAAGATCTATAAAGAACTTCTCAAAGTCAACACCCAAAGGACAAATAATCCAATCAACAAATGGGCAGCACACATGAACAGACATTTCAACCAAGAAGACATCCAAATGGCAACAGACACATGAAAAACTGCTCAACATCACTCGGCATCAGGGAAATCCAAATCCAAACCACAGTGGGATACTACCTCACACCAGTCAGAATGGCTAAAATTAACCAGTCAGGAAATAACAGGTGTTGGCAAGGGTGCGGAGAAAGGGGAACCCTCCTTCATTGTTGGTGGGAATGCAAGCTGGTGCAGCCACTCTGGAAAACAGCATGGAGGTTCCTCAAAAAGTTGAAAATAGAGCTACCTTATGACCCAGCAATTGCACTACTGGGTATTTACCCTAAAGATACAAATGTAGTAA
>NC_081575.1:6521920-6531835 GCF_022355385.1 Mustela nigripes | reverse complement strand
TACCTTATGACCCAGCAATTGCACTACTGGGTATTTACCCTAAAGATACAAATGTAGTGATCTGAAGGTGCATGTACACACAAAATTTTATGGCAGCAATTTCTACAATAGTCCAACTATGGAAAGATCCTAGATGTCCATCACAGATGAATGGATAAAGAAGATGTGGCATATATATACAGTGGAATACTGTGCAGCCATCCAAAAAGAAAAAAAAAAAACTAAACTAAGTCTTGCCATTTGCAGTGACGTGGATGGAACTAGAGGGTATTATGCTAAGCGAAATAAGTCAACCAGAGAAAGATAATTATCATATGGTCTCTCTGATATGAGGAATTTGAGAGGCAGGGTGGGGGTTCATCTGGAGAAGGGAAGGAAAAATGAAACAAGATGGGACCGGGGAGGGATACAAATCATAACAGACTCTTAATCTCAGGAAACAAACTGAGAGCTGCTTGCGGGGTGGGGAATGGGAGGGATGAGGCAGCAGGATGATGGACATTGGGGAGGGTGTGTGCTATGGTGAGTGCTGTGAATTGTGTAAGACAGAGGATTCACAGACCTGTACCTCTGAAACAAATAATACATTATATGTTAATAAAAGATTAAAAAAAGAGAAATGCATGCCCAACCCAGGCCTCTTCCCCATCAGAGGAAAGGAAGAAAGTGACAAATGCCACATAGAATTTGAAGGAAGTAATGTACCTGAGAAATGAGTAATGTACATGAGAAACTCTCCCCATAAAGGTTACAAAACACTACAGGATTAATTTGAGGAGTTTGAGTTCCTACAGATTAGTTAAGGAGAGAAAATAATACTGTCTTACAACGTCTATCATGGTTATATTTGTGCTCCCAGCCTATTGCAACCTGGGGAGACATATTATGACAGCAACAGCAGAGTCCAAGGATTCATACAGAGGAAGACCTAGGGGTGAGAAGCTGCAGGCCACCAGAAAGCTCCTGTATAATTGCCCTCCTTATTATGGAATTCTCTGCAGGAAGTGCTTGTGAATTAAGTTCCATGTAGTTATGCCCAAGATGGAAAACTTCTGACCAAAAAGCTCTTCAATTGTTCCTGACCTCTTTAACACAACAGAGAGATGTTTCCAATTTTCTACCAAAAGAACACCAGTGAATTCCCTGTAAGGCCCCAAACAGACAGTCATGCCAAATTTACCCTAAAAGAGATAAGCCTAATTACAGATGTATATCAAAAGGAACTTTATGTTACAAGGATCACTTTATGGTAAATTAGTTATAATCTCAGGGAGGCACAAGGGTACCATTCCAAGGTATGATCTTTTTAAATATTATTAATTCAAATTATTTTTTCCCTTTGAGGTTTTTTCCTTGTCCTTATTATTTTTTAAATCTTTTTAAATGAAGAACATTCACACACACAAAATTACACATGTATTTAGAGTGCAGTGAATTTTCACTAGCCAAATAGACCCACAACTATCACACAGATGAAGGTATGCACTTGAGGGATAGTTCCTGGTTGTTACTCTTCCAAAGATCACCGCCTTCCTGAATTTCTAATAGAATATATAAGTATCTGCTTCTTTTGTGCTTTATATAAATGCAATCAGACACTATGCATTTTCTTCTTGATTACTTCTTTTGCTCAGAATTACGTTTTGAGATTTCTCCACATTGCTGTAAAAAACTGCAGCTCATTCATTCTCAATGCTGTCCAGTATTCTACTGCGTGACTACATATTTATCTACTCAAATGTTGATGGACATTTGGATTGCTTCCAGTTTGGGGCTATTATGAATAGAATTGCTATGAACATTCGTGCACATGACATTTAGTGACTATATGTATACATTTTTGTTGATTGTTTTCCTAATAAAGGAATTTCTAGGTCATGGGATCCTTTAGGATTTTAATGTTTCCAAAATTGGTAATATTTAATAAGCCTATCAAGAAAAAAACTGATGGAAGAAGCTTACTGAAGTGTGGACATGCATGATCTAACATTAAATAGTTTGTAACAACAATAAGGTAAATTTATCCATTGATCCAAAGTACTTCAAGATTGTAAGTTAGCTGAAAGAAGTAATCCATACAGATCTTATTTTGAAAATTCAAACTAATTCACTCACTCCAAATTCTTAAAGATCACTTTTTAGTGTCCATGTCTATTATGAGTAGCCACATATTAAAAACATTGACAGACACATTGATGGACATCAAGTTGATTTTCCCATACCAAAATTATAAGAAGACTGAATTTAATATTTGGTTTCTAAATTTTATTCAAGACTTGAATAGACCATATCTATATCGTTTCTTCTTCATCTGTTTTTTTAAATAATGTTCAATGAGACTGTTAATTATATGAAAGGGAAGGAAACACTGAAGAAAATCTGTTCAAGTCTTTTTACTTTTTCCTATATCTTTAAATGTCCAATCTGATTAAAAAACAGAAAGGTTCTGAAAACTGTGAAGCTGCAAGGATTTGATGGGAATTAACTCAGTGGCATTTTTAGTAAGAGAAACATTGCATCTGGGAAATAAAAGCCTCCTAATGTTCAGAATGTGATTAGCAAGGCCCATATCCTAAAGGAGCACTTCTGGTTTAAGCAAGAAAGGATCAAGAAGCTCAGGCAGCTTCACCAGTATCTATGATTTTACCATTTTCAGTAAATCACTCATACTGCTTCCTGGAATCATATTTCCTCAGAGCATGAAGGCCCATCCCTGAGAGACTATCTCTAATCCACCTCCCTCCTCCATTCTTATTTTCTAGATGAGAAAACTGAAACTCAGAGAGAGAAAGGATTTTGCCCAAGCTCAACCAATATGTTTTTAGCAAACCTGCGTTGTAAACCTATGACTAGATTGCAGTTTTCTTTATTAACACACTTTCTTATACCTACATCCATTTATAAGTATGAATAACTCTTTTTTACTATGGTGAATAATAATAGTATACACTACATTCCAGATATGATACAATGTCTGTGCATAATGCAGCTTTCCTTCTCATATCAGAAAATACCTCATACAAACTTAAAGTACTCATCACACATGCACGTGGGTAAGGCAACCTAGTAAACATTTATTCACTTATGCAGTCATTTACTCAGCAAATACATTGAACATCAATTATATGCAAGACATTATACTTAGAACTTGGAAGAAAAAAGTAATCAACCAGTATATCTAACCTTGAAGAGTTTATAGATTAGTTGGGGCTACCATATTAAAAAAAAAAAACAAGTAGCAAACCAATGAAATGAATTTATAATAAAAATATATGTTAGCTTTTATGGGGGTCACGGTCCAAGGAAGTGGGGACTAAATTTCTCTCACAAGAAAAGGAATATAGAGTTTCAGTGAGGAACTAATGCTTAACCTAAATATTGAAGAACGAGTAAGAAAGAAACTTGCCAAGGGACAAGGACAATAGGAAAAAGGGAACCTCTTGACAGAGGTGAAATCATGCAAATTTCAGCACATATGAGATTATAATGTATGAAACTGGTAGAATAGACATCATTCAGAATTCCTGGAGGAGAAGGTACACATGAGAAAATAATTAGAAAAGTAGGTGGGAAGATCACAATGGGATTTATATGTCATACCACGGAGTTTGGATTCCATCCCACAGACAATGCAGAACCCCTGGACGATTTTAAGAGGTTGACAGGACCCAATTTTCATTTTAAGAAGATTACTTTAGCTGTAGTATAGAGATGCAGTCACAAATTAAAACAAACAAACAAACAAACTGGAGGCAGAGACCAGTTGAGGACGGTCTACTGAGATATGATAGTGGCTTGATGCAATATAAATAAAGTGTTTATTATAAATAGGCAATGCATACAATGAAGATACTTTACTCTGAAAGTAATGGCAGCTTAACTCTAAAACACTATGTGGAATATTTTCATATCTCCTTTGGAAAAAACCTCATAAAAACATTTCTTAATCTCATCTTTGTTGTCCTTTACTGAAAACATACCAAGTAGCATGAGACACTACTCATTCCCTATCCCCACCTCCACTGGAGAATCTTCCAAAAGCTGACTGGGGAAATATTCACAATGACAGCCCACTACCAGTCTTGATCTCTTGCCCCATGTCTCTCTCTCTTTTTTTTTAAGGTTTATTTATTTATTTGACAGAGAGAGATCATAAGCAGGCAGAGAGGCGGGCAGAGAGAGAGGAAGGGAAGCAGGCTCCCTGCTGAGCAGAGAGCTCGATGAGGGGCTTGATCCCAGGACTCCAGGATCATGACACGAGCCGAAGGCAGAGGCCTAACCCACTAAGCCACACAGGCACCCCCCTATGTCTCTTTATAAAAATGCATGGGTGGTTTCTATAGTGAAAAGAGCATAAGATTTCAAATGCAGTGAGCAAAGTTCAAGTCCCTGATTCACTATTTGCTTATTTTATGACTTTGACTAGCATAGCTCTCTGAGGCACTGAATATATAAAATGGAATTACTGTGTAGTCCTACTTAAGTAACGAGATTCTTGTGGGATCAAATGAAACAAAAATGTTGTGTGAAATTACTCTGAAAACTCTAACGTGCTACTTACTTTTTAGTTGCTATATATATATTACCCTGAAAATAAAACAACTGACAGTAATTCTTGCTCTCTGCCATAGATGCAAATCACAAACAAAATCAATAAAAATCTGAAGAGCTGCTAGATTCTTAGAGGTTCCTCCATTATCACCATATGACTTGACTCAAAACCTAAAAGCAAATTCCTGCTAGATTCTCAGTGTTGACTCATTTCATCAGAAACCCCAGCAGCAGAGACTGAATGATGGCATTCATTTGACTTGCCATTACAACTCACAAAACATTACAAGGAAACTGTTTTCTTAAAAGCAATGCTCTCCTCTTCATATGTCTATAGGCTTAGCTTGTCAAACTGGGGAGCATATGAAGTCACGAGCCCCTGCCATCTCATGCACTGTGGTTACCGACATCAGAAGCTGCTCCAACACACCTGAGAATTATGCTGCTGACACATTCTGGAATGAAATGGCAGTACTTCTAGACACATGCCCTTTATCTCCATCACAGGCAACAATGACCAGTCTGCATATGCACATAATGGAGATAAGGACTGGAGACAGTAACACTGAAACAGTACCAGTCAGGAAACAACTGTGGCTTAAGGGGAAGGGGCAGCTGGAGCAACCCACCCAGCAGCCTTTGTGCTGGTCAAATTCTAAGCTATCCAATAAAGGCTTCATCTATACAGAGTGGATTTTACACAAGTTTTCCAAATTTTGCCTCAATAAACCCAGTGTTCGCTGATGAGAAACATTCCCTTTTACTCTTCCCAGGATAAGTGAAATGACAAGAAATTGCTTGGCATATAGTATAGGGTCAATAAATAGGTATTTGTTGTTGACTGATATCCAGGAATAGTCATAATCTCTGTAGGGCTCGACTAGAACAGCCAGTAGTATTAATACAAACAAACCATCCTTCAGAGTCTTTTAGAAACTGCCTCTAAAATGCTAAATAATGGGTATAGCAGACAGCTTGGGTTTGCTCTCCAGCATCCATTTCCTCACCTTCATGGTAACAGTATCCTCAACTTTCTCTATGAGAGGATTTGTATACTGGATTAATCTTACTCTCAACCTCTGCAGGTAAATTCTGAATGGCTTAAGCCAATTAGCATTTTCCAAACATTTGAGTACAACATTATCACTGAGAATGGCAAGGCTTATTCATTCTCTTTCCTGAACAAGGAAGCATGTCCCTAGGGAGTTGTTCACAATCATCTGTGGCCTCAAAAATAACTGGCCTTAGAAAATAAACGAAGTCCTTGGTGATCTCTTTTTGTCACTAAATCAGACTACCTAAAGTTCATAGTTTCTCTGAATTTTTCCTTTACCTGAGTGTATAAATTCCCTTTCTTAAACAAGTTTGAGTCAGTTTATACATCAATTGCAGCCCCAAGCACCCTCATTTACATGCTGGCAATTGTGAAATGAAATTGAAACTTGTACTCAAGTTAAGATTTATTTTCTGAGTGACACAACTGAAAAAAAATGACAAAGTTTCTGCTTAAATACTTGTAAATCCATGGGGGTAGTCTCTGAAACTCATTATACCACCAGGAGGGACTAAAGTCCTTTTTCTACCCTTTGCTGAGTTATTCCTTCAACTATTGCTTAGTAATAGATCTTAAGTCCTCTCCAGCATGCAATTCTGAGAGCCTGAGACAGATTCCAATGCTCGTAAGGCAATGATCTGAATATACTTTCTTCATATCACCTCCTTAAAAGATTCCTCTATACATGTTACAACACTGTGAAAATATAAATTAGGGTCACTTTTAAGTTACAGATCTATGGAGGGGAATAACCAGACACCCAAGGCTATTCCTAGAGGCATGTATCACTCTGGGCTATGTGCAGTTAGTTTGAAGAAGAATTGGAGATCATTGCCAAGTTCCTTGGATATCTGATTTAAGGTATACAATTCCATAAGCAGAACCTCTTAAGAAGTACAACCAGAGTCCCCTACATAACAAGAATAAATCAGGCCCTTGCATTTTTGTAACAAAAAAAAAAAATACCTATCCCATGGCACTTGTTTTCTAAAGCATATGGTTCTATTTCCAGAATTTTATACAAAATATCTAAACTCTAGGAACCCAGTCTTGATTTGACTGCTATCTTGTTCTTGACAAAATCTTAGTTAAATGATACTGGTACAAGAATTGACATACTGATAGAATTTCATAGATTTCATAAACTCAAAATCAAGCCTAAATAAAAATGGAGACAGAGATAAAGAAAGCAGCATAATCCAATGAGAAAAAATGGGGGGGTAGTCAATTAATTTTGAGATAATTCTTTACATGGCAAATGATTCATGATAGATCCTTAAACTATATACCAAAAAAACTTCTAGATGTAGCAAAAGAACTAATGTAAAAAAACCCACAAACTTAAAAATGAATATATAGGTGAATAGTTAATCTCTCAGTAGAGGACAAATTTTTTAATATAAAAGAAATGGAAGAATTTGCAAAGGAAGGGACAAATTTGATTATCTAAAAATTTAACACTTCCGTATGCCAAAAATGTTTTAAGGAAAATAAGTTGGTAAAAATATTCTGAAAAAAGGTAATATCTTAATATATTTAATAGATAAAGTGCTCTTAATAAAATAAAACATACCCAAGCTCTAAAAGACACAAAATTGTGGGAAATTCACACAATAAAAATCAATGACCTCAAAGTACAGCTATTAGAATGTCTAAAATTAAAAAAAATAGTGACAATATCAAATGGTGGTGAGGATGCAGAAATACTGGGTCATTCATACATTGATGGTGGGAATGTAAAATGTTATAGTCACTCTACAAACTATGACTCGGTCTCACACAACTAAACATGAGCTAACCATCTGACTCAGCAATTGCACTCTTGGGCATTTATTGCAGAGAAATGAATATTCATGTCCATATAAAAATGTGTACAAAATTATTCATGGTAACATCATTTCTAGTAGTCCAGAACCTGGAAACAATCAAAATATTCTTCAATAGATGACTGGTTAAACAAACAACGGTATATCCACCCCCCATGGAATACTACTCAGCAATAAAAAGGAACAAACTATTGATTCATGCAAAAACCTAGATGGATCTTAGAGGGGTTATGCTAACTAAACGATGCCAAACTTAAATGGTTACAAGCTATATAATTCCATTTACATAACATTTTAAAATGAACAAAACTATAGAAATGGAGAACAGATTAGTGGTTGCTAGTTGTTAGGAATGGGAGTAGACAGAGACGTGTGGCTATAAATGGCTAAATACTGATGTGTTCATTAATTCAGACCAAGTGGCTGGATGGTGGGGACATCTGGATTTGGATTTAGGTGAGAGAAGGTCTGCATAATCTTTGAATTTGAGCCACAGGCTCAAACTTCATTTTATCAGAAGGGCTCTGAAGCGCTATCTTGATTTGCTATTTGTCTTTGTTCCTTCAGTGTATGGTGCCCTTGGGTACTCCATGGGGAAGATGAAAGACTGGCAAGGCCGGATTTGGGTATTTTGGGTCCCATGTGAATCCTAACAAATATAATTCCAACTTCTATGTTGCACTTCTACTATACCTTCAAAAAATCAGATATGTTCAAAAATTTATGTACTGGATTGTTTATTTCAGTACTAATCATGAGAATTAAAAATCAGAAAAAGTAAATGGATAGTGGATAATTTAAATAAGTGAGATATAATGGAGCCATTATAAACAATATTTTTGAAAGACAGTTAGTGAAACTGTCAAATCTTAAAAAAAATAAAAAATACAAAAATCAGGATAAAGTAAAATATCTATTTTTTATTTATTCTAGGGTTAAAATCTTCATGCCAAGCTGTAGTATCTAGTAGCACACACTATATTATAATTGTAAAACATACATAAAATATATATAGTATATATAATATGTATAAATAAAATATAAATATATAAAATATATAAATATAAAAATATATTTTTATATTTCAAAATGGCCCTAAGATAATTGGCATTATCCTCAAAAACAGATGCTGTAACTTTTAATAATCATTTTTAAATTATATTTACTTATTAAATCTTTTATTATTGTGATCTAGGCATAGGTGTTAGACTTAATCACAGCAATCTAGTTTTTTAGAGCTAAAGATATTGGTGTTGTTAATTATGGAAATGAAATTATTGCTTCTATAGAAACTTTTTGTGGCTCTATAGTTGTCCTGAAATCTTCCTATTCCTTCTTTCCTCTTCTAAAGTTAAAGAAAACTACATCAATGTTATATTAAAAATTATACCTAAGGACTTAATTTATAAATCTTCAAGAAAATTATACAAAGGAAACTTCCTTCTAAATCCAATGTTCTATGATTTTATTAGCCTTTTTTCAGAGCGGAATGTAGGAAAAACAAGAAAAATAATAGCATGAGCAGATATTCTATTCTACTTTCCATTGGTTACTGCCATGTATTTATATTTCATGTTTTTCCATCAACCTACAAAGCCTTTCCAAAACTATTCCTGGGGAGAATGCTGGAAATAAAAGTGGACAGAGAGTAGAATCTCTTGTTGTGGTTCTGAACATCAGAATGGAAGGAGCTCCTGCCAGAGAGTACACTTATCTTATAGGAAAGATTAATGTAGTTAGCTAGCATCATTGAAGATTTAAGTATTACTGCATTTATATTTTCCAGTCGAGTTCAGCATTAGCTTTTCCACCAGTAATTTATATTTGCAGGAACCCTTATTTGTTATACATTCTTATATTCTTAAAAGGCTAATACTAAACATAATTCAGATTTTTAAAATGATCTGTTTTAACATGATGAACATTGACCCTGTCTCACTGATGCACTCAGACATTAATGAGCAGTGTATGGCTGTTCATACTTATCACAAATGGTCTCTAAATGATGTGTGTTTAGAGATGTCTGCCTCTTTCCCCAATGTTTGTAATCACATTTTAGGGACAGCTTTGTGCCCTTTCCACTTCTACTCTTACACTGAGGTAGTCTTAGGACCTCATGTCTGTAAAAGCATCTATCAAGGCTGCCCATGCCTAGGGTGATAACATAAATTATTACACAAACCAGGATACTTTGAAGAGTGAAAAAGAGTGCCTTTAATAATTTTCAATAGCAACATGAATAAGCCATTTATAATTATTCAATAGCAACATGAATAAATGAGGACTATCCCAGGCACAATGGCATCTATGGTCACCCCATTCATGCCTCAAGAAGCCATAAGGAAAGCTCAAAGTCATAGGGTATAACAGATGCCCCCTAGGCAAAGTTAGTTTCAGTGCTCTTTTATGTTTCTGGATTCTCAATTTTATTCCTTTTCTCTCCTCTAAGGATTTTGTTTAATTTTTTAGCGAGTTCAGTGATAT
>NC_081575.1:6502004-6521820 GCF_022355385.1 Mustela nigripes | reverse complement strand
CCCTCCCTTTTTTCTCTCTTTACTCATTAATTATTTCTATTTATATATATTATTTATATATATTTATATATATAAATATATAGAAAGAAATATATATATATATAAATAAATAATTTGCAAGAGAGAAAAAGAGGGTAGCATGTATGAGTGAAGAGAGGAAGGGCAAAGGGAGAAACAGACTCCCCGCTGAGCAGGGAGCCCAATGTAGGGCTTGATCCCAGGGCTCTGACATCGTGACCTGAGCTGAAAGCAGATGCTTAAACCCGCTGAGCCATCCAGGAGTTCCCATAAAATATATTTTTTAAAAGTATTTTATCTAGTGGGTGCCTGGGTGGCTTATTCAGTTAAGTGTCCGACTCTTGGTTTGAGCTTAGTTCTTGATCTCAGGGTTGTGAATTCATCCCTGCATTGGACTTTGTCCTAGGCAAAGAACCTACTTAGAAAATAAATTGAAAAGGCTATTTTTTTTCTAGTATTTGTAGTTGTTTTGCCATAGGAGGACAGTTCAACGTATTATGTGTCCCACTTAGCTATAAATAGAAATCCTGAATGCCATTTTTTAGTGTGTATAAACCTATATTCAATACAGAGAAATGCAGTTAGAAAATAAAAATGTCAGAAAAAAACACAAAATGTTGAGTCATGATTTATAGGAAGCAGGAATACGGGTGACTTGTGTTTATTTCCCTTTTTTCCTTCAAAATTTTTTTCCCTTCAAAAATTTCTTCAAAAAAAATTCCCTTTTTTCCTTCAAAAATTTCTCTAATCCCAAATGTTCACAGGGAATTGTGTTACTTTTATATAAAAGAAAAAAAAGCTGAGATAATTGATATTTAAGGCAATTGATATAAGAAGCCAATGCTTTGTTAGTTGAGATTCAGTAAGCTCTATTCTTATATAATCACAAAGCTCAAGAACTCAACTATAGTATTTTACTTCCCTTTAAAAACACTTTGATTATGTTACTCACAATCACTTTGCCCACATTTTTTTTTAAATCAAAGACTATTAACTAAGAAACAATAATTTGAAGAACATCAAAGAATGTCCTGTAAGACTATGATGGAAGATACTACTCAATGTGGTGTTCAATGCCTTTATGTATAAACATTCATGTGACAACTTTCTCAGAGAAAGTTTACCATCTATCACATTTTGGAATGGTTGCTTTTCTCATCACTAATGGCTATAAGATATATTTATTTTGCCTAGATCTCAGTATCCTCATCTGTGAAGCATGAATAATAATCTACTTAGGAGGGTGGTTGTGAAAAATTGCATGGCATATTTTATATAAAGGACCTACTATGGCTCCTAGCACAATGCTAACAAAATGCTGTTGTTTTTTCCCATCATGCTACTTTTCTGCTTTTAAAAATCAAATGTAGTCCTCAATTAAATGAAATTGTCCTACTTTTTTGTTTGTTTTTCCCTTGTTTTCACCATAACTAAGTCCTTTATTATATGACCACATTCTTTTGGAAAACAGGTAAATATAAAAAACCTACAGATTGAGGAATTTTTTTATAAAAATGCTATGTATCATTTTACCATCACTAAGGGTTCATTTATCTTTCAAAACTGCCATTGATTCATTTAATATCATTTACTAGTTAAGTAAATATTTGCTTAATACCTACTATGTACAAGACATGGAGCAATGATTATAGCAGACAAAGTACCTCATGCTGGTCATTTTTATATATGTTTGTGGAGGAAGTGTGATGGTAAGGAGATAGACAATAAAAAAGACAATTATAGAATATAATATACAATTTGATTAAAATATGCAGGTTAATGCAATTTATTTTTTTTGAAAATTTTAAAGTCAATTAAATAACATGTAGTATATTATTAGTTTCAGAGGTAGAGTTTAGTGATTTAAAATGACTGGGTGGCTATTTAAGCAGAGTATGAGGGTTATGGAGAAGACATTTCAGCTAATCATCACTAATATTTTTTACTAGGATCAAAAATATTTCTAAGCATTTTGCATGCATTAGTTTAATTTTGTAACACTCCTACAAAGTAGGTATTATCATTATCCACATTTTACATATGGGGAAACAGAGGCACCAAGAAATTAGGTAACTTAACAAAGTTAGTAAGTAGAGGCAATATTAAAGTATAAGTATTTTGACTCAAAAGACTATATGCTCTACCACTATGCTATAATGCAAAGAACAGAAGGACATAACAAGGAATAATAAATTCAATGGCCCTGAAGTGCTACCTATGACAGAAATGAACCAGTAGAAATGGTAACATTGATGCATCAGAAGAAAAAGGATATAACAAGAGGAGTGACATCCTTAAGTAGGCTACAATTATTGCCTGGAGAACAGGTAGCTGTGCATTGGTGCTCCTGAGCTTTGCAACCAAGAACAGTCATTAGGACCTAAGGCTTACTCACAGATAGAAGCCACAAGGAGCAGGCCATATATGCTGGTTTTTTTTTTTTTTTTCATCCCCAATCACCTAGGGTAAATCACAGTTGAGAAAAGAAAGTTTGCCAAAAAACCTCTCCAAACTTCTCATAAAAAAAAAAAAAACTAGTAAGATTTCCCACACAAATAAAACAAACAAATAACAAGATTTGAAGACCCAAAACAGTGTGAGAACTCAAGCTAATTACTGACAGTCATCCTTGGCGCCTCTTTTAGAGTTGTGATCATGTGTCTGTGTGTCTGATCAGAGCACAGATATTTATCTTACCAATTGTTGTATCCCCAGCACAAACAGCTGTGCAGCCTGATAACTGTCCAATAAATGTTTATCAGAGAAAAATTTTGCTTTAGAAACAATAACTTCACCTATGATCACCCCTTTTCAAGCTGTAAATAAATTCTGCTCACATTCTATTAGATCCCTTTCCCATTCTCATGCACACAGGCTCCTGGTGCGTTTTAACTTCTAAAGCCCAGCACCCTTATTAGTATAGGTGTTTTGTTGGAAGATTGCTCTTAGGCTGCTGGAATCTCTGACCATGCTCAAAGGAGAGCAAGAAGACTGGAGATTTCCATTCCTTACAGGCAGCCTTTAGCACATGACAGATGGATTTAGAGGTATAAACACCCTATGCCTTTATCTGTGAGTGGAACAAGTCCCAACATGTGGTCCATGATATTTCTAGGGCTGCTATATAGCACTGACCCAGTCTCAACTTTTGAGGAGCTTTGATACAAAAACCTTGTTTGACCTTCTTCCATTCCTGATTCCAATCCCTCAGTCTTCTACTAGTTTATCTAGGGAGTATTTCCTGATAAATCATTTTCACAAGAATCCTCATCTCAGACTCTGTTTTGGGGGACCAGGCCAAATACAATCTCCCCAAATTTATATTTTCCACACATCAAATTTCAAAGGTGACATGCTTATGACAGATACTCTTCAAGGACAACTGCACCAGGGATGACTTCATTGAGCCTAGACTGACTATTTTGGCCATATCAAATATTTCTGTAAAATTCCTTAAAGTTACACAGATCATTAATTTTTGGATGCAAACTAGATAGAGAAAACAGAAGGAAGAGAACATGAGTATAGAGAAGTCTGCAAATACTAGGTTTTATGTATAAATGGTACTTACTATGTCAGTTTAAATTTATGAAACCACAAAAATCCCAGAAGAGAGCATAGGCAGTAATTTCTCTGACATTAGCCATAACCACATTTTTCTGGATATGTCTCCTGAGGCAGGTGAAATAAAAGCAAAAATAAACTATTGGGACTTCATCAAAATAAAAAGCTTCTGCAGAGCAAAGAAAACAATCAACAAAACTAAAAGACAACTTATAGAATGGGAGACAATATTTGCAAGTGACATGTAAGAAAAAGGGTTAGTATCCAAAATATATAAGGTACTTATACAACTCAACATCAAAAAACAATAATCCAATTTTTAAAAATTACAGAAGACATGAACAGATATTTCTCTGAAGAAGACATACAGATGGCCAACAGATACATGAAAAAATGCTCAACATCATTCATTATCTGGGAAAGGTAAATCAAAATCCTAATGAGATATTACCTCACACCTGTCACAATGGCTAACATCAACAACATAAGAAACCAGTATTGGTAAGGATGTGGAGAAAAAGGAACACTTAGGTACTATTCGGGGGGAATGCAGACTGGGGCAACCATTATGGAAAACAGTATGGGTGTTTCTCAAAAAATTTAAAATGGAACTACCATATGAGTTAGTAATCACATTACCGGGTATTTACCCAAAGAATAAAGAACACCAATTCAAAAAAATATATGCACCCTTGTGTTTGTAGAAGCATTATTTACAAAAACCAAATTATGGAAGTAGCCCAAGTGTCCATCAATAGATGAATGAATAAAGAAGATATGGTTTATGTATGATGGAATATTATTCATCCATAAAAAAATGAAATCTTGCCATTTGCAACAACATTGATAGATCTAGAGAAAAGTCAGAGAAAGACAAATACTATATGATTTCACTCATATGTGGAATTTAAGAAACTAAACTAGTGAATAAAGGGAAAAAAAGAGACCAAAAAACAGCATCTTAACTATAGAAAACAGATGGTTATGAGAAGGGAAGTGGTGAGGGGATGGGTGACATAGGTGAAGGGGATTAGGAGTACACTTAGCTTAATGAGCAGTAAGTAATATATAGAATTATTCAATCAATATATTGTATACCTGAAACTAATATAATGTACATTAACTATACTGTAATTAAAATAAAATTTAAAAATTTATGTCTCCATAATGACATGCATTATATGTAGTTATACCCCTTGGGTGAGTGCAAGACACCATATACAAAAAAAGTTGCAATTTCTCTATGTCCCCACCAACACTATTGTTGTCCCTCCTTTTTTTATTATTATGTTCAGTTAGACAACATATAGTATATCATTAGTTTCTAATGTAGTATTCAGTGATTCATTAGTTGTGTTTAACACCCAAGTGCTGATCACAACACATACCCTCCTTAATATCCATCACTTCGTTCCCCTACCCCTTAACCACCACCCTTCTGTAACCCTCAGTTTGTTTCCTGGAGTCCACAGTCTCTCTTGGTTTTTCTGCTTTCTTTCCATTCAGTTCCCTTCCCATATGGTCCTCTGCACTCTTCCTTATGTTCCTTATGTTCCACAAATGAATATAACCATTTAATTGTCTTTCCCTGATTGACTTATTTCACTTAACATAGTCCTCTCCAGTTCCATCCACACTGACACAAATGGTAGGTATTCATCCTTTCTGATGGCTGGGTTATATTCCATTGTATAAATGAATCACATCTTCTCTATCCATTCATCTGTTGAAGGTCATCTCAGCTCCTTCCACACTTTGTCTTTTTTTTTTTTTTACATTATAGCCATCCTACTGTGTGTAAGGTGGTTCTTTATATACTCTAAATATCAGTCCCTTAATAAATATCTGATTTTCAATTTTTTTTCCATTTCGTGCCTTGCCTTTTCACTCCCTTATCATTTGGTGGATCATAGGATATTTCCATTTTAAACTTCATGAGAAACCTCCTTACTGTTCCCCAGAGTGGCTGCACCTATTTGCATTCCCACCAACAGTGTAAAGGGGTCCCACTTTCTCTGCATCCTTGCCAACATCTATTGTTTCTTGTGCTGTTCATTTTAGCCATTCTGATACATGTGAGGTGATATTGTAGTTTTGATTTGTAATTCCCTCATGATGGATGATGTTAAGCATCTTTTCATGTGTCTATTGGTCACCTGTATATTTTCTTTGAAAAAATGTCTATTCTTGTCTTCTGCCCATTTTTAGCTGGATTATTTGTTTTCTGGGTGTTGAGTTTTATAAGTTTTTTTTATATATTTTGGATACTCTTTATTTGATATGTCATTTGCAAATATCTTCTCCCATCCTATACTAACTTTTAGTCTTGTTGATTGCTTTCTTTGCTGTGCAGAAGCTGTTTATTTTGATGTAGTTCCAATAGTTAATTTTTACTTTTGAGTCCCTTAAATTATTATTTTTAAGATTTTATTTATTTATTCATGAGAAACAGAGAGATAAAAGACAGAAAGGCAGAGGGAGATGCAGGCTCCCCATGGAGCAGGGAGCCTGGAGTGGGACTCTATCCCAGGACCCTAGGATCATGACCTAAGCCCAAGGCAGATGCTTAACAGACTGAGACACCCAGGTTCTCCTGGCCCTTAACCTCTTAACACAATGTACTCTGTTGAATCTTTCCACATGCCTTGAATTGATTGACGTAGTATCTAAAATACCTGTCATTACCATGAATTAACTCTATGTTATTATTATTATTATTATTATTATTATTTCTAGAATTATGGAAGCTAATACTTCAATACCTAAAGGCCTAAACATTTCAATACCTGAAAGGACTAAAACTGGGGTTTCTCAGAACCCACAGAGGAAAACCATGAATGGTTGTAGATGCAGGCATCTTTTTGGTCTGTTACTTTTGCACCAGATCTCTGAAGGTCCAAAGGAACTCTAAAGAGAAGAAACTACTCGTGCCCTTCCCGAGCCAATTTGAGCACTATAGCTCAGACTAATTATAACTATAGGGGGTCATAGAACATGGTTCTAAAATTCCCTCTTTCAGCACACCTTGAGATCGAATTCCAAGTTGGGTGCCATACTCAGCGGGGAGTCTGCTTGAGATACTCTCTCTTCCTCTCCCTCTGACCCTACCCCTGCTGTTGCATACACACTCTCTCTCTAAAATAAATAAATAAATAAATAAATAAATAAATAAATAAAATCTTTAAAGCTCTCTCTTTTATCCGTAATTGCAGTAATCCATTGAATAGAAACAAAGGCACAGGAAGTTAAATGACAGAGTTTCTGCAGTAAGGTCTGATTATAAATTTAAGTATATTATAAATTATACTTTTAAATATTTACATATATATTTTATATTTGTATTATAAATATAAGTATAAATATAAGGTCTGATAGCACTGGGGTGCCTGGGTAGCTCAGTCAGTTAAGCCTTTAACTCTTTTTTTTTTTTTTTAGATTTTTATTTATTTATTTGACAGACAGAAATCACAAGGAGGCAGAGAGGCAGGAACAGAGAGAGGAGAGGCAGGCTCCCTGCCGAGCAGAGAGCCGGATGTGGGTCTCGATACCAGGACCCTGGGATCACGGCCTGAGCTGAAGGCAGAGGCTTTAATCCACTGAGCCACCCAGGCACCCCAGCCTTTAACTCTTGATTTTGGCTCAGGTTGTGATCTCAGGGTTGTGGGATCAAGCCCCTCATTGGATTCCTCACTCAGTGAGGAGTCTGTAGATTTTCTCTCTCCCTCTCCTGCCCTTCCCCCCTCAAATAAATAAACAAATCTTTTAAAAAAGAGATAGTATCTTAATTTAGGTTATGGCTCAGTGTGTATTATTTTCTCTTTAAAAAACTTCAGATAGGGGCGCCTGGGTGGCTCAGTGGGTTAAGCCTCTGCCTTCGGCTCAGGTCATGATCCCAGGGGCCTGGGATCGAGTCCCGCATTGGGCTCTCTGCTCAGCAGGGAGCCTGCTTCCCTCTCTCTCTCTCTCTGCCTGCCTCTCTGTCTACTGTGATCTCTCTCTGTCAAATAAATAAATAAAATCTTAAAAAAATTAAAAAAAAACTTCAGATATACAAACAATAGCATTTGAAACTCACACCTGAGGATCAGAAATGATACAACAATTTCTGAGTAATTATATAATTTTGGCTTTGGGGATAATCCCATTTAGGGCATGATTATCTGTTCAGGGAAACTCAAGGTACAAAATCGGTCCTGGTATTCCATAAACAAAATACACAACTTGTTTCTCTGTCTTCCCTTTATTACCTTTATTTTACACTTGTATTTGTAAGTTGAAGTAAAAATACATTGGCCTAAATTATCCTTGATAAGAAGTTTAATTAGAATTATCAATACAAGTAAGGGCAAAAAACTCTGTTACAAATAAATTACTTAAAGTTATCATTATGACTTTATCTTAAAAACAATCACACCATGCCCTGGTAAACAAATACATATATTGACTGCTTTAACTTTCTCTCCACTGTGATATAATTTGTTTTGCATTACTGAAATTATTAGCCTAGCATTTTGTTTACAGCATAATAATAGTATAAAATCTTTTACTATAGTTCTCTTTAACCATGGAAAATATTTTAGTTTAATCTTTCAGAAAGGAAATGAACCAGTGACCTAAAAAGATATGTGGAGAAATGGGGCTAATCTAATAATTAGACCTGTCTCCTTTTGTTGTCATTCCTCAAAATTATTCTTACTGTAAGAAGAGGCAAAGTGTATTTCATTTCCTCCAGGGCTGAAGAGCTTCAATTTGTTCATTATTTTCTTTTTAAATATGGGTTTACTGATCCATTGATATAGTGTAATAGAATCCCAACATTTCAATGTTTTTTGCACTATGCCAATTAGTAGGTTTTGTTATAAAATCTTCATTCTTCAGAATTCTACTTTCAACAGGAATTAGATTTTCCTTTGGGGAAAACTGGATCTTTTCTGTCAATACATTATGCATTTTCTCTTTTCCAACCATAATACAAAAGAAAGGGTGATCTTTGCAAAATGTCCTCCTATTACCTCTTGTTCACACAGTTTAATATCAGTCATCAACATGGCATTTTGGTGGTTAATTTAGTAACAATATATTGTGAGATTATAACACATGAGGAAGTAAAATTTATGAAAACAGTAATATACAAGTTAAAAGTAGGGAAATGAAGATCTACTATTATAAGTTTTTACACTACATAAGAAGTGGTATGTAATTTGAAGGTAGAATTTGATTAAAATTTTATACTGCAAATCCTTGAATAAACATTTAAAAAATAGACATATAGCTAACAAGCCAAGAAGGGGAATACCAATACTCAGTTTAAAACAAAACAGGAAAAAGTAGAAAAGGGAGCAAAAAAGTTGATGGAACACATAGAAAACAAATAGAAAACATATTAATCACCACATTAAATTAAAATGGCATAACACTTTAAATAAAATGCATTAGGCGTGTCTGGGTTAAGGTCAGTCGGTTAAGCATCTGCCTTTGGCTCAGGTCATGATCTTCAGATCTTGGGATCAAGCCCCACATCAGGCTTCCTACTCAGCAGGGAGTCTGCTTCTCTCTGTCTCTCTCTCTCTCTCTCTCTTCCTCTGCCCCTCCACACTGTTCATTCCCTCTCTCTCACAAATAAACAAAATCTTTAAAAAAATAATGAAATAAAATGCATTCTAATATTTGATACAAAAGCAAAATCTGATTATATGCTGTTGATAAAACAACCCTTGATGCAATTATAAAAAAGATACAGATTAGAAGAAGAATGAAGGGGAAAATATAGCATGCTACCACTAGTCAAAGGAAAGTTGGGGGAAACTACTAATATCAGATAAATTATATTTAAGAGCCAGAAATATTACCAAGGATAAAAAAGAGTTATTTAATAATATAAAGGGGTCAATTTTATTTTTTTCAATTTTTCTTAAATAGTTTTGTTGGGTTGTACTGTACATATTTAAAGTGTATGATCTGATAACTTTTGAAAAGTGAATACATTGCAAAAAACTCACCACATTCAAGAAAATGGATTTATATATCTCCCCAAAAGTCTTCCTGTGACTCTTTTGCAGTCCATTCTTTACATCCCTCCCCACATCCCATGCAACCACTGATACACTATCTGAAGGGGTCAATTTTAAAAACAGCATATAATAACCCTAAATGTGTATACACTGATTAAAATACCTTTAAAATAAATGAAGCAAAAACTTTGAAAACTAAAGGGAGAAATAGACCACAATTACAGCTGGAGATTGTAAGATGCCTCTATTAACAACTGAGAGAATAAGATGATAGCAATCAGTAATTATAAAAAATTATTAAAAAAATTATCAACCTAATTAACTTTTGGCAATTATATGATACTTCATTTTTAAAAGGGGGATAAATCATATTAAGTATGTTCTCTGACCAAAACAAAATTAAATTAGAACACCATAACAGAAAGAAATCAAATAAATCAGCAAATATGTATAAATTAAACAATGTGCTACTAAATAAGCCATGGTTCAAATAAGAAGTCACAAACTAAATCAGCAATTATTTGGAACTAAAAGAAAAAGAAAACGAAAACAAAATAAGCCAAAATTTGTAGTAAGCAGCCAGAATAGTGCTTATATAAAATGTAGAGTAGTAAAGCCTTTGTTGGAAAAGAAGAAAGTTTTAAAGTCAGTGATTTAATCTTCCACACTGAGAAATTTTGAAAAGATCAAATTAAGCAGAAAGAAAAATAGGAGTATGGAAAGTTTGGATGGCAGTTTCATCTAACTGGCTTAACTGACATTTAGAGAACAACCAACACAACAACAGCAGAATTCACATTCTTCTCAAATGCTCAAGGGATACTCATCAACCTAGACCACATTCTGGGCCATAAAACAAGGTTCAATAGATTTAAATGAATTCAGGTCATGCACAGTATGTTCTCTGAATCCAGTGGAATTAAATTACAAATCAATAACATAAAGATACCTGGAAAATCTTCCAAATATTTGGAAGATGAATAAAAAGATTCTAAATAATCTCTGGGACAAAGAAGCCACAGGAAAAATTTAAAAATACTTTGAAGTGAATGAAAATGAAAACAATGTCCACCAAAATTTGTGGCATTTTGCTAAAGCAATATGTTGGGGAAATTCATAGTTCTAAATGCATATGGTCAAAGTGAAGAAAGGTTTTAAACCAAAGACCTCAAATTCCACTTAAGAAACTAAAAATATACCTTAAACTAATACAATGCTGTATGTCATTTATATCTCAATAAAGCTGGCAGTTAGGCAAAACTAGAGGGAAAAAATAATAAAACACAAGTAAGCAGAAGAAAGGGAATAATAATTGTAATTGTGGACATAAATATAAAATATAAAATACTATAGGAAAACAAAACAATGAAACAAAATGTTAGTGTTTTGAGAAAAGTAATTATAGTCAACAAACCTCTCGCCAAACTGATCAGGAAAAAATAGGCAAGATAAAAATTACCATACTTTGAGAGTGAGAAAGTTTACATAAGTACAGATTCCACAAATATTTAAAACACAAGGAATATTAAAAACAACTTTACGACAAGCAATTTGACAAATTTAAGTGTAATTATCAAACTCCTTGCAGGATTCAAATTAGCAAAAATCACCTAAGAAGAAATTGATAATCAGAAAATATCTACTGAATAAACTGAATTAGTATTAAAAATCTTTTCATGATGAAAACTCCAGGCCCAGATGACTATATTGGTGAATTTTAACAAATTTAAGGAAAAAATATGCCAATTCTACCTAAAAATCTATATAATCTCTTTTTAAAAAACCTGTAAATAACACTTCCAAACTCATTATAGAAGGACTACATTACCTTGATATCAAAACCAATGATATTTCAAGAAAAAATTTCAGATAAATATACCTCATAAATGTACATGTTGAAATAACTAAGTAAAATGTATAGAAATAGAGTCCTGTAGAGTTCAGTCAGATATAAAGGGATAAAATGTCATGGCCAAAGGGAGTTTATTTTAGAAATGCAAGACTGATTTAACATTTTAAAATCAATCAATGTAGTTTACCAACTAACAAATCCAAGAAGAAAAACTACATTATCATCTTAGACATAGGCCATACATTTGAAAAAAAAAATTATATCCTTTCCAGTTAAAAATTCTCAGCAAATTAAAAATACAAGGAAACATCCTAATCTGATAAAAGAGATCTATGAAAAAACCCTACAACTGATATATCACATAGGGGTGAAAGACTGAATGCCTTCTTATTAATATCTAGGATATGACAAAGATGTCTGTTCTCAACATCATTATTCATTATCACACTGGTGGTACCAGCTAGTACAATAATACAAGAAAAAAAATAAAGGGAATTTTGATTGGAATATACAACAGAAAGTCAAAACAACAGCTGAAAAATTGAAATAAAAATACTATTTACTGTATAATCAAAATTATAACATCTTTCAGGATAAATATAAGAAAAAATGTTCAAGACCTATACACTGAAAATGGCAAAATTAACTCAGATATACTAAAGATCTAAATAAATGGAGTGATATGATTATGGGTGAGAAGACTCAATATTGTTAAGCTGTCACTTACTCATATCAATTTGTAAGTTCAAAGTAACCTCAGTCACAATTATAAGAGGTAATTTTGTAGAAATTAATAAACTTATTCTAATATTCACATGGAAATGCAAAAGAACTCTAATTACCAAAATAACTTTGAAAAAGAAATAGAGTTTGAGAACTTACAGTGCTTAATTCAAGGCTTATTTTTAAGTTGTGTAATCAACACAGTGTGTTACTGGTGTAAAGATGTACAAATATGCCAAAAGATCAGAAGAGAGAACTCTAAAAAGATGATTTGTTTTATGGCCAACAAATTTTCAAAGGCACAAATACAATTCAGTAGAGGAAAAATAGTCTATTTTGCAAATGGTGTTGAACCAAGTGAATATCCATTGACAACAAAGAAAGAATTTAAACCCATATTTCACATCACATATAAAATTTAACTCAAAATTGATGACAGGCCTATTTGTAAAACCTAGATTTATAAAATTTTCAGAAGAAAACAGGAAAAAAATAAGTATGACCTTAGGTTAGACATTTATTTCTTAGCTATGATATCAAAAGCACAATTCAAAAACAATGAATGATCAATTCAACATCTTCAATACTAAAAACTTGTTTCTTCAAATGGTATTGTTAAGAGCATTCAAAGACAACAGATTGGGGAAAAATTTGGAAAGTACACATCTAGTAAAGGATTTGTTTTTGATATATATCAAGAACCCCCAAAACTTAACAATAAAAAAATCCAATAAAAGGGGGGATAAAACATATGAAAAGATGTCAGCAAAAAGATATGGGGATAAGAAGTAAACATGTGAGAAGGTGTTCAGCATCCTTAGTCTAAGAAATGGAAGTCAAAACCACAGTGAGATACTGATAAACATTTATTACAAAGGCTAAAATTAAAAAGACTCACCATATCAGTTTGGCATGGATGTAGAGGAACTAAAATTCTCATATACAGCTGGTAGGAATATAAAAAGCTACAAGTAGGAAATTCAGAGGTGTGGTTTAGGGGAGAAATGGACTGTGTGTGCTGTGGAGGGGAGAGAGTGATGGTCAATAAGAAGGCCAAGGAAGCGGGGAGAGGAAGGAGCACACAGAGGAATGCAGAAGGAGACTGTTTCCCTAAAGCCATTGGCTTAGAAAATTGAGAGGGGCTGAATATTTTTACTTCTTCCAATCAGTGGGGCTTAAAGCCTGGAGTTTAAAGATCAGCAGGCATGGCTGGGATAGAGCCCAGAGGGCACTGCACTGCTCCTAAAGAGAAGGCAGGCAAATAACCCAGGGGCAGACAGCAAGGTAATAGTCAATTGAAGAGTGTGTGTGGCATAGAGTGAGGAGATTATTCGTTCTTTTTGGAGCACGTCCTTGAGAGGCCATGTTCATGGAGATACCTCTTGGGGAACAAAGGAGTTGGCCAGTGCCATTTCCCTTACCTGCCCATGAGCATAAACACAGAGGCACCTGCAGAAAGCAACAGAGCACCAACACTGCCTGCCTAACATGCATATACCAAGCCCTACCCCTTGCACTCTGGTGTGACTGCCCTTCTCAGTCACACTTGCCTCAGTCCCAGTGCAGTGGGCCCCTCCCTCAGAATACCAGCAGAAATCCCTGCACACACCACGTCTTTCAACCAGACTTCTGCAGGGCCTCAGTTGTGTCAGGTCTTATTTCATAAGCAGACCAGAGCATACATAGTTAAAACTTGCCACATTCAAGCCACCAACCAAACACTGCCCACAGCAGGCAAGGAGAGTCTCTGCAGACTAATGGCCTGAAGGCAAAACTATATACCAAAAAATTAGGCAAGCTGGAAGAAATGGATAAACTCCTAGAAACATATTAATTACCAAAACTGAAAAAGGAAGAAATAGAAAACTTGAATAGTTGAATCAGCAGTAATGAAATTGAAGCAGTAATCAAAAACTCCCAACAAACAAAAGTCCAGGGCCAGATGGCTTCCCAGGAAAATTCTATCAAACATTTAAAGAAGAGTTAATACTGATTCTCCTCAATGTATTCCAAAGAATAGAAGAGGAAGTAAAACTTCCAATCCATTCTATGAGACCAAAATTACCCAATACCAAAACCAAATAAAGACACCACTAAAAATGAGAACTACAGACCAATATCCTGATGAACATAGTTGTAAAAATTCTCAATAAAATATTAGCAAACAGGGGCGCCTGGGTGGCTGAGTTGGTTAAGCAGCTGCCTTCGGCTCAGGTCATGATCCCAGCTTCCTGGGATCGAGTCCCGCATCGGGCTCCTTGCTTGGTGGGGAGTCTGCTTCTCCCTCTGGCTCTGCCTGTGTTTGCTCTCTCTCCCTCTCTCCCTCTCTCTGACAAATAAATAAAAAATCTTAAAAAAAATATTAGCAAACAAAATTCAACATTATATTTAAAAAATCTTTATCAGCAGGGTTAAGTGGAATTTATGCCTGGGTTACAAGTTGGCTAAATATTCACAAATCAATGATAAGTGAATTCAGCAAAGTTGCAGGATAAAAAAATGTACAGAAATCTGTTGCATTTCTATACAACAGTAATGAAGCAGCAGGAAAAGAAATAAGGAATCAATCTCATACACAACTGCACCAAAAATAATGTTACCTAGGAATAAATCTAGCCAAAGGAGTAAAAGATCTACACTCTGAAAACTCTAAAACACAGATAAAAGAAATTAAAGATGATACAAATAAATGGAAAAACATTCAATACTTACAAATTAGAATAATAAATATTGTTAAAGTGATTATACTACCCAAAACAATCTATACATTTAATGTAATCCCTATCAAAATACCAGAAGCATTTTTCACAGAGCTAGAACACACAATCCTAAAACTTGTATGGAATCACAAAAGACCCTGAATAGCCAAAGCAACCTTGAAGAAGAAAAGCAAAGCTGGAGGAATCATAATTCTGGACTTCAAGTTATATTACAAAGCTGTAGTGATCAAGACAGTATGGTACTGGCACAAAAACAGACACATAGATCAAAAGAACAGAATAGAGAGTCCAGAAATAAACTCACACTTACATGGTCAATTAATCTTCAACAAATGATGCAAAAACATACAATGGGAAAAACATTCTTCAACAAATGGTTCTGGGAAAACTGGACAGCTTTATGCAAAAGAATGAAACTGGACCACTTTCTTATATCATATATAAAAATAAATTCAAAATGGGTGAAAGGCCTAAATATGAGACCTGAAACCATAAAAATCCTAGAAGAGAACACAGAAGACAGGTAATAACTTTGTTATTTATATATTTTTTAAATTATTTTATTTAATTTATTTAATATATTAAATATATTTATTATATATTTATATTTATAGTAACTTTTGTCAAAAACTTTGACATTGGCAGTCATAACTTCTTTCTAGATATATCTCCCAAGGCAAGGGAAACAAAGGCAAAGATAAATTATTGGGAGTACTTCAAAATAAAAAGCTTCTGTACAGCAAAGGAAACAATCAACAAAACTAAAAGGCAACCTACAGAATAGGCAGAAATATTTGCAAATGACATATCAGATAAAGAGATGCTGAACATTACTGATCATCAGGGAAATGCAAATCAAAACAACAATGAGATATCACCTCGCACTTGTCAGAATGGCTAAAATCAACAAACCAAGAAACAGCATGTGTTGGTAAAGTTGTGGAGAAAGGGGAATATTATTGCACTGTTGGTGGGAATGCATACTGGGGCAGCCACTTTGGAAAACAGTATGGAGGTTCCTCAAAAACTTAAAAATAGAGCTAACTTACCATCAAGCAATTACACTATGAGGTATTTACCCAAATAATACAAAAATACAGATTCAAAGAGATACATGCACCCCAATGTTTGTATTTATACCAGTATTATCTGCAAAGCCAAATTATGGAAACAGCCCACGTATCCATCACAGACTGATACATTCTCTCTCTCTCTCTCTCTCTCTCTCCCTCTCTCCATCTATATCACAGAATATTACTCAACTATAATAAAGAATGAAATCTTGTCATTTGCAATGACATGGATGGAGCTAGAGAGTATTAAGCCAAGTTAAATAAGTCAGAGGAAGACAAATATCATATGATTTCACTCATATGTGGGATTTAAGAAGCAAAACAAATAAGCAAAGGGGAAAAATGAGATATTGAGGCAAACCAAGAAACAGACTCTTAACTATAGAGAACAAACTGATGGTTACCAGAGGGGAGGATGGGTAGGGGGCTGAGTGAAATAGGTAATGGGGATGAAGGAGTGCATTTGTGATGGACATGGTATGTTGTATGGAAGTGTTGAATCACTAAATTGTATACCTCAAACTAATAATACACTGTACATTAACTAACTGGAATTAAAAACTTGACAAAAAATTTAAAATATAAATAATAAATTTTTAAGGGTAGAAATACTTGGAGAATAGTATGGTAGTTTCTTTTTTATTTAAAATTTTTATTTCTTAATTTTAAAATTCCAGTATCATTATAAAACCTGAATTTATAATAAGAAGGTAATGTCCATTATCACCTAAAACAATAGCAACAACATAATATTGAAAAATTTTTTGACAATAGAAAACCTGTTTGTTTTTTATTTATTTTAGATTTCTTTTCAGTGCTCTAGAATTCATTATTTATGCACCACATCCAGTGCTCCATGCAATACATGCCCTCCACAATACCCACCACCAGGCTCACCCAACGTTCCACCCCCACTCCCCTCTAAAACCCTAAGTTAGTTCCTCAGAGTCCACAGTCTCTCATGGTTTATCTACCCTCCAATTTCCCCAACTCCCTTCTCCTCTCTATCTCCCCATGTCCTCCGTGTTATTCCTTATGCTCCACAGATAAGCGAAACCATATGGTAATTGACTCTCTCTGCTGGACTTATTTCACTCAACATAATCACCTCCAGTCCCATCCATGTTGATACAAAAGTTGGTTATTCATCCTTTCTGATGGAGGCATAATACTCCATAGTATATATGGACCACATCTTCTTTATCCACTCATCCATTGAAGGGCATCTTTGTTCTTTCCACAGTATGGTTGTTTCTTAAAATTTAAATATACATCTACCATATGATCTACTCAATCCACTCCCTCAGTATTCAAGTCAATCTTGAGAGAGCACAAAACTGGAGGTACCCCAGTTCCTGATTTCAACGATAGCACAAAGTGAGAGTAATCAAAACTGTATGAGCAATATTTCTTTGTATATAAATATGAAAAATTATCCATTCACCAATTGATTGGCATTTAAATTATTCCTATATTTTGGATATTATGAATTATATTTCTATGAGCATACTTGTAAAAGTTGTTATGTGAAATGTTTTCTCTTGGATAAATATGTAAGAGTAGATGTCTATCATAAAACAAGACAGTAAACAATAAGTGTTGGAGAGCATGTGGAGAAAGGGGAACCCTTGGTGGGAATACAACCCTTGGTGGGAATGCAAGTTGGTGCAGGCACTGTGGAAAACAGTGTGGAGATTCCTTAAGAAATTAAAAATAGAGTTACCCTATGACCCTGAAATTGCACTACTGGGTATTTACCCCAAAGATACAGATGTAGTGAAAAGAGGGGTCATCTGTACCCCAATGTTCATAGCACCAATGGCCACAGGTGCCAAACTGTGGAAAGAACCAAGATGCCCTTCAAAGGACAAATGGATAAGATATGGTCCATATATACCTCCATCAGAAAGGATGAATACCCAACTTTTATATCAACATGGATGGGACTGGAAGAGATTATGCTGAGTGAAATAAGTCAAGCAGAGAGAGTCAATTATCATAAGGTTTCACTTACTTGTGGAGCATAAGGAATAACACAAAGGACATGGGGAGATGGAGAGGTGAAGGGAGTTGGGGGAAATTGGTGGGGGAGATAAGCCATGAGAGGCTGTGGAATCTGAGGAACTAACTTAGGGTTTTGGAGGGGAGAGGGGTGGGAGGTTGGTTGAGTTTGGTGGTGGGTATTGTGGAAGGCATATATTGCATGGATCACTGGGTGTGGTGCATAAATAATGAATTCTGGAACACTGAAAAGAAATTAAAAAATAAATTAAATTAAAAAATAATGAGTGTATGTTAAGTTTTTAAAAAACTGGCAAACTGTTCCTAAAAGTGTTTGTAGTGTCCTATGTTCCTTCTAGAAACATGGGAAAGATCCTGTTTCTTCATATTATTACCAGAATTTGGTGTTTTTAATTTTTTTGTCCATACTATTTGGCATGTAGTGGTATTGAACAATGTCATTAAATTGTAGCTCCCTTTGGACTAATCATCTTGAGTGTCTTTGCAAGTGTTTATTTGTCATTTGTATATATCCTTTCTTAAACTGTCCAGTTAAGTGTTTTGTCCAGCATTTTATTGGGCTGTTTAACTTAGTGAGTTGAAAACTTAAGGTATTCTGAACACACATTCTTTATCAGATATAAGTTTTGCAAATATTTTACCATGAACTTTGGTTTGTCTTTTTTTTTTAAGATTTAATTTATTTATTTGACAGAGAGAGATCACAAGTAGACAGAGATGCAGGCAGAGAGAGAGAGGGAAGCAGGCTCCTTGCTGAGCAGAGAGTCCGATGCGGGACTCAATCTCAGGACCCTGGGATCATGACCTGAGCCGGAGGCAGCGGCTTAACTCACTGAGCCACCCAGGTGCCCCAGTTTGTCTTTTTTTTTGTAAAACACTGTGTTTTAAAGAGCAAAAAGTTACTTTTGTTAAAGTCCAATTTATCAGCTTTTTTCTTTTATTGTTTTTACTTTTTGAATCTTAGTTAAGAATTATTGTATCACTCAAAATAACATTTTACTTTTACATTTCTTCTAGAGAATTTATGGTTTTAGCTCTTACATCCATTACCTTTTTTATTTAATTTTTTGTTATGGTATGAGGGGATGATTGTGATTATATTGATTTTCTCTTTGTCTTTGTCTTTCAGGAGTTTGACTATGCTGTATCTAGGTGTGGTTCTCTGTAAATACCCTATATGAGGTTCTTTGAACTTTCTGGATCTTTACATTGATGAGCTTTTAAAAAATAAATTTAGAAACTTTTGGCTATTATTTCTTCAAATAATTTTATGTCCTTGTTTTCTTTTCCTTTTGGGACTCCCATACACATAGGTGGCTTGCTTTGCATCATCTGATAGAACTCTTCTCTTCTGTTTATTTTTCCTTCAGTTTTTAAAGATGGGATAATTTTCTTGATCTATTTTTAAGTTTGACATCTTTATTCTGCTATCTCAAATCTGCTGTTGAACCAAGGAGTGAATCTTCCATTTAAGTTATCATATTTTTATGTTTTTTAAAGTAGTCTCCGTGCCCAGCAGGGACCCAATGCCCAGCTTGAACTCATGACCATGAGATCAAGACTTCACCTGATATCAAGAGTTGGCTATTTAACCAACTAAGCCATCCAGGCACCAGAAAGTTATTGTACTTTTTTTTTTTTTAAGATTTTACCTATTTATTTGACAGACAGAAATCACAAGTAGGCAGAAAGGCAGGCAGAGAGAGAGAGGGGAGAAGCAGGCTTCCCACCAAGCAGAGAGCCCCATATGGGGTTCAATCCCAGGACCCTGAGATCATGACCTGAGCTAAAGGCAGAGGCTTTAACCCACTGAGCCACCCAGGCACCCCAGTT
>NC_081575.1:6487085-6501904 GCF_022355385.1 Mustela nigripes | reverse complement strand
CTAAAGGCAGAGGCTTTAACCCACTGAGCCACCCAGGCACCCCAGTTATTATACTTTTAAAATCTAGAATTTCCACTTTTTTTTTTTTTTACCGTTTTCATTCTTCCATTGTGACTCTCAATTTTTTACTCATTGTGAGCACATTATTCTTTTGATATTTAAGTATGTTTTCCATCAATTTTTTGAGCATATTTATAATAGTTATTTGAGTCTTTTGCCTAATTCAACATCTAGGTGCAGTTTGTTTATATTGACTGTTTTTCTCCTGAGTACAGGTCACACTTTTTTTTGTTTGTTTGCATGTTAAATAACTTTTGGTTGAAAACAGATTATTTTATATCATACAACATTTTGGCTTCTATTGTATTTTTTCTAAATTAAAACAAATTACTTGTTTGTGTTTATGTTTTTAACAACTTGCCTGGACTATTGCAGAGCCTGTTTCCTGCACCTGGGCGGCCCCTGATGTCTTAGCTAAGTTTTGTTTTTTCTCTTTTTTAATTCTTATTTATATATTTCAGTCTGGCTTCATAGGGACTGCACCTGTGCCTGTTTAGGGTCGTCATCAGCCTTTGATTTGGAAAGTTTCACATACGTTGAGCCCATTAGGTCTCCACCCTTTTGCAGACTGAGCTGTGTCATTTCAGAAATGCATTCAAAGTTGCTTCCAATTCTCATGTTTCCCTTGGCTTACATTTGAAAACAATTTTTTCTGGGTGTCCTCAGTGCATACATGGTTTAGCAGCCAGCCAGGGTTGTGTGAAAGCTGATTTCAGCCCTTTTAGGCTCTATAATTTCCAGGATCAACCCCTTAATTTTTTTCTTGTCTGCTATTCACCCTGAATCATTTTAACACGGCTGAGCTACCAAGGCCATGGGCATTTCCTCTGTGCTCTGACATGAGTCTGTCACTTTAAGCCAGCAAAGGCTTCAATTTTCTGCATCTCTCCCCTGCCCCTCAAGGCAATTTGAGTTCATCACCACTGGCTTCAAAGGTGCTGTTTGTGCTATCAGTCTCAAATCACTAAACTACAGCTTTGACAGCAGAATGGAGGGTGTATAGATGGGAGTGACCCAAGGCAAGAAGTCCATAGATTCACAATTGCGTTGATGTCATTTTCACCCAATGTTGTTAGAGTTTTCAAGAATAAATTCTTCTCAATGTGTGTTTGTCTTTCTTCAATTTTCTGTGTCTCAAAATAATCTGGAAAGTTTAAGTTTTATGCTTGTTTTCTGCAGAAAGGAATCTTTCACTCTCCTCTTGTAGTTATTACCTTAAGTCCCACTTCCTGTGGTTGATTTTGATTTAGAAACTCTATTTATTTAAAAAAATATTAGTATGTATTTTTTTCTTGAATGAACTCCAGTCATATTATATTTTTCTTTTAGAAACTTTGTTCATTTCATCCAGGTTGTTAAAACTATCAGCATGAAGTTGTTTATAGTTATCCTCATCTTTTTTTAAGTGACCATACTTATTAATCTTTTAAAAGCTTCATTGAGGTATTATTAGCAAAAAATAAGTGGGCATTTAAACACCCAATTTGATAAGTTTTGGCATAGTTATTTACCTTTGAAACTGTCACTACAGTATATCTATCTCCCTCACAGGTTTTCTTGAGCCTCTTATCTTATTGCCCCCTACTGTTGTGCCCAGCCCCCACCATCTCCAATGTCTGATCTGTTTTCCATGAATATAGCTTAGTTCAAATTTCTAGAACTATACATAAATTAAATCATATATATGCACACCTTAATGTTTGGCTTCCTCCAAAGAGAATAATTTCAGATTCACATGTTATTTCCTATATGAAATAGTTAATTCCTCTTAAATTCTGAGCAGCATTTTAATGTATGGATATATCACAGTATGATTATCAGTCACATGATGGACATCTGGGTTGTTTTTATTTTTTGACCATTACAAATAAAGCTGCCATGAACATTTGTGTATAAGTTCTTAAATGGACATTACTGTTGATAAATGCTTAAGAGTAGATTGACTAATCATATGGTAGATGTATGTTTAAATTTTAAGAAATTATTATCTGTGAATATCTTCTCCCATTCTGCAGTGCAGAAGCTTTTTATCTTGATGAAGTCCCATAAGTTCATTTCCGCTTTTGTTTCCTTTGTCTTTGGACACATGTCTTGAAAGAAGTTGCTATGGCTGATGTTGAAGTGGTTACTGCTTATGTTCTCCTTAGGATTTTGATAGATTCCTGCCTCATGTTTAGGTTTTACTCTGATTTTGAGTTTATCTTTGTGTATGGTGTAAGACAATGGTTGAGTTTCATTCTTCTACACATAGCTGTCCTATATTCCCAGCACAATTTATTGAAGAGACTGTCTTTTTCCCACTGGTTATTTTTTCCTGCTTCATTGAAGTTTATTTGACCATAGAGTTGCGGGTCCATATCTGGGCTCTCTACTCTGTTCCACTGGTCTATGTGTCTGTTTTTGTGCCTATACCATGCTGTCCTGGTGATCCCAGCTTTGTAGTAAAGTTTAAAATCAGGTAATGCGATGCCCCCAGTTTTGTTTTTCTTTGTCAGCACTGCCTTAATGATTCAGGATCTTCTCCAGTTCCATACAAATTTTAGGATTGTTTGTCCAGCACTTTGAAAAATGCCTGTGGAATTTTCATCGGGATGACATTGAAAGTATAGATTGCTCTGGGCAGCATAGACATTTTAAAAATGTTTATTCTTCCAATCCATGAGCATGGAATGCCTTTCCATCTTTTTGTGTCTTCTTCAATTTATTTCATGAGTGCTCTGTAGTTCCTTGAGTACAGATCTTTTACTTTTTTGGTTAGGTTTTTTCCCAGGTATCTTATTATCCTTGATGCTATAGTAAATGGAATTGATTCTCTATTTCCCTTTATATATTCTCATTGTTAGTGTATGAGAAAACTGATTTAAGATCTATAAATAACTCCTCAAACTCAACACACACAAAACAGATAATCCGTGAAAAATATGGGCAGAAAACATGAACAGACACTTCTCCAAAGAAGACATACAAATGGCTAACAGACACATGAAAAAATGTTCATCATCATTAGCCATCAAGGATATTCAAATCAAAACCACATTGAGGTATCACCTTATACCAGTTAGAATGGCAAAAATTGATAAGGCAAGAAACAACAAATGGAGAGGATGTGGAGAAAGGGGAACCCTCTTACACTGTTGGTGGGAATGCAAGGTGATACAGCCACTTTGGAAAATGGTGTGGAGGTTCTTCAAAAAGTTAAAAATAGAGTTAAAAATACCTTATGAGGGGTACTTGTGTGGCTCAGTGGGTTAAACCTCTGCCTTTGGCTCAGGTCATGATACCAGGGTCCTGGGATCAAGCCTCACATCGGGCTCCTTGTTCAGCAGGGAGCCTGCTTCTCCCTCTGCCTGCCTCTCTGCCTGCTTGTGCTCTCTACCTCTGTATCAGACAAATAAATAAATTCTTTTAAAAAATACCTTCTGACCCAGCAATTGCACTATTGGGTATTTACCCCAAAGATACAGATGCAATGAAAAGAAGGACCACATGCACCCCAATGTTCATAACAGCAATCAATGTCCACAATCGCCAAACTGTTGAAAGAGCTGAGATGTCCTTCAACGGATGAATGAGTAAAGAAGATGTGGTCCATATACAGAATGGAATATTACTCAGCCATGAGCCATTACTCATCAGAAAGGATGAATACCCAACTTTTGCATCAACATGGATGGGACTGGAGGAATTTATGTTGAGTGAAATAAGTCAAGCATAGAAAGTAAATTATCATATGGTTTCATTATTTGTGGAATATAAGGAATAGCATGGAGGACATTAGGAGAAGGAAGGGAAAAATGAAGGGGGGGAAATCAAATGTGGAAACAAACCATGAGAGTCTATGGACTCTGAGAAACAAACAGGATTTTAGGGGGCAGGGGGATGAGGAGATGGGTGAGTCTGGTGATGGATATTAAGGAGGGCACATATTGCATGGAGCACAATGAGCAACAATGAATCATGGAACACTACATCAAGAACTAATGATGTACTTTATGGTGACTAACATAACATTTCATGTGTTTGAGTGTGTGTGTGTGTGTGTGTGTGTGTGTGTGTATGATGTAGGCCATTGTTACCAGGAGCCAAGGGTAGGAAATGGGATTGACTACAAAGAGGCACAAGGAAATATTTTGGCTGATGGAAAAACAGCACCAACTTGAAATGGGTGGACTTATTTTATGTAAAAGGTGACCCCTCCCCTCCCAAAAAAGCAGTCAGTAGGAAGAAAAAAAAAGAAAACAGAAACATTCTGTGGTAAAATCTTCAGTCTTAAAGGTTCTATTTTCAACAGGAATTAGATTTTCCTTTGGATAAGATTGGATCTTTCTTTCCTATCATTATAATAGACATTCTCTCTTTTCCAGCCTTAATATAATAAAAGGAATGACTTTGCTGCATGCCCTTTTCTTGTCTTTTCCCACAATTGATACCTACCTTTAAAATAGAGTTTAATTCTTCCACAAACTGTCTACATGACACATTAATAATGAATTATTTTGAGTTCATAGTATCAAAATTAGTTTGATTTGAGAAATGACTGATAATTTTGACAATTTGCAGACATAGACTTTTCAAAGAATTCAAATTCAATTCAGGTAGAATACATGATCAAGTTCTTTCATCTTGATTTACCATAGCTTTGTCTCTTACAGATTTGACAGTTGGAATTTACACATGGTTTTGGTTATCTATTTCTGAATAACAAACTGCTCCAAACTTTCTGGCACAAAGTAGCCACAATTTATTTATTATTTCTCAAAATTCTTTAATCTAGGCAGAATTAGCTGGGCTATTCTTTCTGTTTCACATGTTTTCTGCTGGTTTTGAAATGTCAAAGATAACTTCTTAACCCATGCCTCAGCTAGGATAATTTGGACATCTAGGAGATGGTCAAACATCTCTCTGTGTAGTTAGCTTGGGCTTCCTCTCAGCATCTAAACTCAAGACAATAGACCTTCTTACATGGTAAGTAACTTCCCCAGAGCATTAGGTACCTATTCAGTTCAGTGCTAGGCCAGAAACAAGCATATAATCATCTCTACTGTACTCTATTAGTCAAAGTAAGCCATAAGGTCAGTCCACATTCAATTTGAGGGAAAACAGACTCCAACTTTGGAAGTGAGAAGTGGTATGCCTATATATATATAGGTAGGTGAGAAACTGATAGAGCTATTTTTGGAGACTTCCATATATACTCTAAAATATCAAAGAACAAAATGTGTATATTAACAGAGTTGAGATGGTACAACCTGGTAAACCGTGAGGTTAACGAACATCATCTCAAGTATAAGAGGAAAAAAAAAAATAGAAGATTTGTATTGTATTATTTCCAATAAATTTTAGTTGCTGCAAGAATCACTGCCATTTCATAGGCTTAACACCGTAAAGGATTTTCTTTCATTCCTTCAAACATGATACATGTTGGATGGCCTTCCACAACCTGGTACTTACTTCATCTGGAACATATGATCTCTGAGCAAGGGAAGGATGGATGGAAGACACAGGTCACTTCTCTTCACAATCACTATTCACATGACCCAGATCTAACTGTAAGGGAGGCTAGGAAATATAAGGAAACTCATGAGTTATTTGGTGAGCACCAAATGTCTCTGCCACACACAGTACATTAACCGGATGTCCCTAAAAATAAATGAAATGATGTGTATATATGTATACAGGTATTTTATCTGGAGCCAGGTTCAGAACTTTTGTTATATCCTCAAAGGAATATACAACCCTCAAAATATTAAGAACCTTTGTTCTGAAGACAGGAACTCTGATTCCTTTGCAGCATGTAAGTACAAGATATGGATGTACCCAGGAGAATATTTCATTGTCAGTATCAATCAATACCAATAATTGGATTTGAATGCTGCTGTCTCTCATCTCAACATCGATTTGGAGAATAGGAACTTGAGAGAAATTCTAAGAGCTTAAATTATATACAGTATAATAAAACAAAGTTGCTGAGATCATGCAAAATACATACTAATCAGGTTCTAACTAATGGTTTGAATTTAAGAGAAATTATGGCTCTTTCTCTGCAAGTGAGGTGAATACACTGAACAATGAACCTGAGTCTCAAACTATGGACATGCAAGTGGCAGAATTACTCATGAGCTGAAAGAACATCTCCACTGCACTATTTAGAAACTATGGTTAGAATACCCTGGATAGTTCAGGTATATTCATTTTCTATTGCTGTGTAACAAAGTACTGCAACTTAGTGACCTAAATCAGCAAATAAATTTATTATCTCAAAGTTTCCACAATTCATTAGTCTAGGCATTGGTTGGCTAGGTTCTCTGTTTGGAGTCTCACAAAACCAAAATCAAGTAGTCCATAACTAGATTCTTATCTGGAAACTGCAGGATAAGCCACTTCCAAGCTCATTCATGTCATTGGCAGAATCCAGTTACTTATGGCTATAATTATGAGGTTCTAAGATCCTTATTTCCTTGCTGACTGTCACCTTGGGACGTCTCTCTGCTGTAAGAGGCTCACCACATTGCTTCTTATAAGGCTTCCTCCAACTTCAAAGGTATCTCAATGGTACATTGAGTCCTGCATGTGTTTTGAAACTCTCTGCTATCCACCAGATAATACTATCTGGTTTTATTTTATTTTAAATAAATGATGTACTTTATGTTGGCTAATTCAATTAAATTTAAAAAAAATAAAGGGCTGACATGATTGGGTCAGGCCCACCCACATGATCTCTATGTCATAAAGTAAACTGACAGGGGGACTTTAATTACATCTGCAAAATCACTTCTCAGCAGAACATAGATTAATGTTTGGTTATATTACAAGGGGTCAAATATCTTAGAGGATTATCACCTTTAGAATTCTGCCTACCACATTGGGCAATCATGTTTTTTTAATACAGAACTCAAGAGGAGGTTTAAAAAAAGACAACTTAAAATGTAGAGTCTACAAGTAAAGGGAAAAACTTATAAATGTTTTTAGTCTGGAAATTAGGTTTAGGGTGATTTCAGCACTGCCTTCAGAAGAAAAAAGAACTTTTGAGGCATGCTGTGTTTGTTCTCTGGATTGAGAGTGGACAGCTCTAGACAAAAATGGTCAGATTATTTGTTATGGATTGAGTAATTTTGTCTTTAATTACATAAGTATTATCTGTATGTGTATGCTCACATGTATATATGTATATGTGTGTATATAGATACATGATGCATACAGTACATGCAAACAAGTGTACAAACACATATGTGTCTATTCATGTGTATACACGTGCATGTTCATGTATCATTTTCACATTAATGAATCTTTATGTAAGTGGCTTTTTTACTATACAATTCTGTCGCTTTTTCTAATTGAACATTATGTTGTGGGCAGATTTTGAATGTTAATACGTAGCGAGTGCCTCATTACTTTTAACAGATGCATAGTATTCCAGTCTAGATACAACGTAATTTTTAAAAAAAAAACTTCCTCACTGATGCCATGGAGCTATGAGTAGTAGTATATGTAGTAGTTAAGAATGTTGTCTACAGGGGTGCCTGGGTGGCTCAGTGGGTTAAAGCCTCTGCCTTCAGCTCAGGTCATGATCTCAGGGTCCTGAGATCGAGCCCCGCATTGTGCTCTCTGCTCAGCAGGGAGCCTGCTTCCCTTCCTCTCTTTCTCTGCCTGCCTCTCTGCCTACTTGTGATCTCTCTCTGTCAAATAAATAAATAAAATCCACACACAAAAAAAAATGTCTCCAGACCTAAACTGCCTAGGTTTGAATTTAAGTATACCACTTCTTAGCTGTGTATCTAAGAAAACTGCTTAACCTTCTTGTTCCTTAGCTTCTTTGATCATCAAGTGATGATAAAAAATAGTACCTTCCTCATGAGGTTGTGTTGAGGATTGGAAAACTTAAGATAAACCTGGTTATGCTTCAGTAATAAATCACCCCAAATTTCAATGGTTTAAAACAATAATGATCTATCTTGATCATGCTTCATGCTCATAACAGATCAACAGCAGAGCTATGCTCTTCTTAGTAACTCAGAGATTCCAGTTAATGGAGAAGCCACCATCTTTAATTTTTCCTTTTGCCATGCTATTATACGAAAGGGTCTCAAAATAGGCAATTAAATGATCTAACACGCATCGGTTTGACTCCCAACTCATTGTCCAGAACTAGTCACGTGGTCCCACCCAGCCAGAAGGAACCAGGAAATGCAATGATCTCTTTTCCCAAAAAGTGGGCAGCAGAAAATATTTGGTGGAAAACATTAAGGTCCATGACAAGGATCAAATGAATTAATTTTTAGTACAGTTCCTGGCTCCTGATAAGTGCTCCATAAATAACTATTATATCAAAACCTCATCATTATAACAATGCTATAACAGGTATCTTTTCATATCAGTATTTGTGTGCAAATGCAAGCATTTACTTATAATAGATTTCTAATAGAATTGCAATGTCATAAAATACAGGTATTTTTAATCTTTAGAAATAATGCCAAATTGCTTTCTTCCTGTTCTATTTGTGTTATGTAAGTTGCCAAGATAATTGAGAGAGGACTCAGAAAGTCTGAATTATAAGATCTTTGCAAAAATTTGATCACTGAGTCAGCCTTAGTTTGGAGCTTTGTCTCACTCTGATGACAAAAGGAATATCCTACAGAAGTAAAAACCTTTCAAGTTACTGCCTGATAAATAATTGCTGGCTCCTTTGAAGTTATGGTAAAACAATATGACCCCAGGATTGTAAGAGGAAGGTACAGCACAGAAAGATTAGATATTTCTTGCACCAGAGTACTCCAAGGGTTCAAGTAGCTATAGCACAAGGGGATTGCAACAATGCAATTTTTTTCTCCACTACAAATATCTATCTTGGAATTCTGCATGCAATCCTACTTTAATTATATGCCTTGGTACATGATCTCTTTAGATTACTTCCAAACTGAATAGTGTCTAACAGCATTGTTTTCTTTTTATATTCAATAATTAATTATTGACCATCTACTTTATGTCTGTCACTGTCAGAGATAAATAAAATGCAGGTCTTGACTTTAAGGAATGCACAGTTACTACAGAAGACCAGTTGACACCATTGGAATTGTAAGTACAATAATGTGGCAGGTTGTGAACACAGTGGTTAAAAGCATATGCTTTGGAATCATATAGATCTGTGCTTGTTGCATCTTAGTTGTGTGATAATGAGTAATTCCCTTAACCTTGCTTTGCCTCTCTTTAATCATCTATAAAATGATAAAATAGTACTTCCCTCACATTGTTGTAATGCTTTTATTATGACAGAAGTGAACTTCATAATATTTTGGAAGCACAAAAACAAAATCATCAATTATTCCTAAGTCTGTCAAGGAAGACTTCACAGAACAAACTTTGAAGTTAGCCAAAGAATTGTGCAATAGCATTACATGTTTGGAAACCTCTGAGTTCTTGGAGATGGGGAAAAGGTACAGATATAAGGATGTGAGGAAGATATAAGGAAGCAAGATACAAGATGAGAAGGAAGAGAGAGGAAAAGAGGTAAACTAGATCTTTAAATGCTATGGCAAGAGTTTGTTTATTAATTTATAGACAATGCAATGTCCAAAACTGATTGCTTGATCCCTGCTCTGAAATGTACTTTTATTCCAAGTTCTCTATCTCAGTAAGTGACATCACTCTCCAACCAATTCCTCAAGCTAGGAATTTACCCAACCAATTCACAAGAAAATCTTGGCGGTCCTGCCTCCCCAAATCCCAAATCCACCCATATTTTCTGTCTTCACTGCCATAACTCTAGGGCAAGATAACATCACTCCTAACCTAGACTATTTCAGTAGCCTGCTAACTGGTTTCCCTGCTCTTTCTCTCCTAAGAGAAATCCATTCCTAAAATGCAGCCAAAATGATCTTCTAGAACATAAATTGATCATGTCATTACCATGGCTTTCTATTAAAGTTAGAATAAAATATAAACTCCTTAAAAGGCCCTGCATGGTATGGATCCTGACTTCTTCAGCTTCTCGTTAAGAAATATTTCTATTCTTTATACATGCCAAATTCTTTTCTTCTTAAAGCATTTGTCCATTTTGTTCTTTTTGCTTGAAATATCCTAACTGTTCACCTGGGCAATTCCTATTCATTCTTCTGGACTCAGTTTAAATGCCACTTCGTCAAAGATGTTCTTCCAAAACTAATGCCCTAATCTAACATATATTCCCCCATTGTTCTATCATACTAAATCCTCTCCATTTCCTTTATAATACTTACTACAATCATATATTAGTGAGATTTTTATATCGGTCTCATGCATTAAAACTTAAGTCCCATAGAAGCAGATTACTCTGAGTTTTGACCAATTCTATATCCCCAGAACTTATCCCCATATTTGGCATAGGGAAGGTTCTCAATAAATATTTTGCTGAATAGATAAATATTTGCTGAATGGATAAATTTTAAAATGAATTAATCCTCTATATGCCACAATCCTACTTACAATAAAATACATTGGAGTTTGAGACCAAAACTCTGTTTTCATTTACTGGTCATGATCTTGACTTTTAGGAAGTGTGACTGTTAGTGTTCTTAGATCCTCTAGTTATAATATCTTCAAATTCCCAATGCCTGATTAACCAGGAAAAAGAACAAGTTTTAGTATTAAATGAGATCTTTTTTGTGATGAATTTCTGCAATTTGTGAGACCCCTGGCAGACAGAGGTTGAATCAACAAATGGCCAAAAATATAGATTTGAGAACCAGTATTGTGTATATAATAGCAATCCTGAATGAGATCACCACAGGAAAATATTTAGTTAGAGAACAGTGACAAGAATGAACACATGCCTGATTGAAAGACTGAACATATAAATAAAAGAAATGAGCAAGTAGAAGAAATTAGTAAGATCCTAAATGATCAAAGTGTAAAGAGGATAACTGAAAAAATATGATATCACTAAGACCATAAAAATTTTAAGAATGGAAGAGCAAGTATCTAGTTCTATCAGAGAAGATAAAGATCCAAATATATTTACTGGGTATAGTAACCAAGGAACATCCTCAGTGCCAACACAAATAGTTATTTCTGTGAACTAATGGATTTGGAAACCAGACTGAAAGCAGGGTAAGGAGTTTATGGTAGCAGGCAAATGGAGACAGTATATGTATACTATTTTGTGGAAAAATTAATTGGGAAGGGATGTAGCAGCACCAAAAACAACTGGGAACTTGTTAGAAATGCAATCCTCAAGACTCACTACAGACTCTCAGGAATTGAGAAAGAATTTTGAGGAAACTGGCAAGGATTTGAATAGATAGATGTTCCTGGCATAGGAGAATGATCAAGAAAAACCTTCTCCAGTGGCATTAAATATTCAACTGAGGCTGCATATCAAATAGTCTCCACTGTGGTAAATTAGTGTCCTTGAGCTGATCATGATTGCTGCTGTGGTAGAGATGATCTCCAGCCTTATTTGGGAACTTGTAGAAAGAAATGAAGTCATAGTATGAGCCTGGCCCAGGGCTGAAGGTTGGCATGGTAAATGTTAAGCATTGAGAGTCCTAAAGAGAAAGTTGGTTGACTTGGGGATCCAGGCTCAGTGGAGAGGAAATGTGATGGGCAGTGTGGAGTAGACCCTAAGGAAAGGGAAAATTAAGTGTCAGGACTCCTTGGTTAAGTCAAACATCAATTTCAGAAGACCTGAAGGATGGAGGAAGCTATCAGAATAGGAGCTACTGATATGGCCAATAAAAGTTTAATAATGATAGTTAATAGTAATAAAGAAGAAGGAGGAGTCTGAGGAAGAGGAGAAGTAGTATTTCTTAGCTTATTGATAGCAAGGTATTGCTACCTATTAATCAATTATTTTGTCTTTCCTATGTTCTGGGTATTTTGCTAAGTACTTTAAATGTTTTAACTCATTTAATCTTTACCAAGACTTGCAAAGGTAAATTTCTTACCTGAGGTCATATAGCTAGGAAGTGGAGGTTCCTGGATTCAGTGCATGTCTGTTGACAGCATGCTTGTCACTATGAAATCTTGTGAACATACTTATGAGGCTAAATTTAGATTTCACCAATATCACCATCACTACCACCTTAAAATATTACAAAGCATCTGGATAAATTTGTATCACACTAGGAATCTAGGCTGGAAAAATGAATATTTTTCATTTTTGAAAAATGAAATATTATGTGGTTCCTGCCTTCAAGGGCCTTATAATTTAGCTACAGCTCCAGGAAAGCAATGTAAGATTATCACTTTTGGTGCAGATACTGTCAGCTAGGGACTGAATAAATGCGAGCAGCAAAAATTAATTTGGGACATCAGGTGAAGGCATAACTCTTTTTAAAAAAATTAATTTATTTATTTTCAGCATAGCAGTATTCATTATTTTTTCACCACACCCAGTGCTCCATGCAATCCGTGCCCTCTATAATACCTACCACCTGGTACCCCAACCTCCCACCCCCCTGCCACTTCAAACCACTCAGATTGTTTTTCAGAGTCCATAATCTCTCGTGATTCACCTCTCCTTCCAATGTACCCCAACTCCCTTCTCCTCTCTAACACCTCTTGTCCTCCATGATATTTGTTATGCTCCACAAATAAGTGAAACCATATGATAATTGACTCTCCCTGCTTGACTTATTTCACTCAGCAGAATCTCTTCCAGTCCCATCCATGTTGCTACAAAAGTTGAAGATGTGATCCATATACACTATGGAGTATTATGCCTCCATCAGAAAGGATGAATACCCAACTTTTGAAGGCATAATTCTTAAATGCTAAGAAGATCAAGGGAATTGTGGAGTGTAACTGTATCTAAAAAATAGATATTCAATGGTAAAGATGGTGAGAAGTCCACTGAGCAAAGGAAACTATATGGCCAGTTTAGGGACCTTCCTTAAAACCCACCAATATGTCAGGTGCCTGGGTGGCTCAGTGGGTTAAGCCGCTGCCTTTGGCTTAGGTCATGATCTCAGGGTCCTAGGATCAAGTCCTGCATCAAGCTCTTTGCTCAGCAGGGAGCCTGCTTCCCTCTACCTCTCTCTCTGCCTGCCTCTCTGTCTACTTGTGATCTCTCTCTGTCAAATAAATAAATAAAATCTTTAAAAAAAAACACCAATATATGGAGGGAAAAAAATTAGCTTTCCAGTTTTGGCAGAAGCAGAAAAGTTGTATAATAATAATAACAACAATGACAACAACAACAACAATAATAATAACTATTACTACTACTATGATGTACAGATTTATGAGTTGCAAAATCATTTACATAAATTATTCAAATCTTCACATCAACTTTGAGAAGTCTGTGTGGTCTTTGATGTACAGATATAAACATTGAGGCTTGGAAAGTATAGGACATTTTCAGGGTCACAATACAAGTGGCAGAGCTGGGATTTAATCCAGGATTATCTGATACCAGAGCCTGAAGACTTGACCGCTCTTCCATATCACTCCTCTAAAGTAACACTAGGTTGCAAGGCCTGGAAGTCACCAGGTCAGGGAAGCAATCTTCAGGAAGCCCCTTCCTCAAAAAAAATCAAGATAAATGAATGTTTAGGAAGTGCCATTATGGTACCGGTTAAATGTCTCTAAAAATCCTCAACAATGACAGCATGGTACTGGCATAAAAACAGACACATAGACCAATGGAACAGAGTAGAGAGCCCAGATATGGACCCTCAACTCTATGGTCAAATAATCTTCAAAAAAACAGGGAAAAATATACAGTGGAAAAAAGACAGTCTCTTCAATAAATGGTGCTGGGAAAACTGGACAGCTATATGTAGAAGAATGAAACTCAACCATTCTCTTACACCATACAGAAAGATAAACTCAAAATGGATAAAAGACCTCAACGTGAGACAGGAATCCATCAGAATCCTAGAGGAGAACATAGGCAGTAATCTCTTCGATATCAGCCACAGCAACTTCTTTCAAGATATGTCTCCAAAGGCAAAGGAAACAAAAGCTAAAATAAACTTTTGGGACTTCATCAAAATCAAAAGCTTCTGCACAGCAAAGGAAACAGTCAAGAAAACAAAGAGGCAACCCACGGAATGGGAGAAGATATTTGCAAATGACAGTACAGACAAAAGGTTGATATCTAGGATCTATAAAGAACTCCTCAAACTCAACACACACAAAACAGACAAGCATATCAAAAAATGGGCAGAAGATATGAACAGACACTTCTCCAATGAAGACATACAAATAGCTATCAGACACATGAAAAAATGTTCATCATCACTAGCCATCAGGAAGATTCAAATTAAAACCACATTGAGATACCAACTTACACCAGTTACAATGGCCCAAATTAGCAAGACAGGAAACAACATGTGTTGGAGGGGATGTGGAGAATGGGGAACCGTCTTATACTGTTGGTGGGAATGCAAGTTGGTGCAGCCACTTGGGAAAATGGTGTGGAGATTCCTCAAGAAATTAAAATTACAGCTTCCCTATGACCCTGCCATTGCACTCCTGGGTATTTACCCCAAAGATACAGATGTCGTGAAAAGAAGGGCCATCTGTACCCCAATGTTTATAGCAGCAATGGCCACGGTCACCAAAATGTGGAAAGAACCAAGATGCCCTTCAACGGACGAATGGATGAGGAAGATGTGGTCCATATACACTATGGAGTATTATGCCTCCACCAGAAAGGACGAATACCCAACTATTGTAGGAACATGGACGGGTCTAGAAGAGATTATGTTGAGCGAAATACGTCTAGCAGAGAAAGTCAATTATCATATGGTTTCACTTATTTGTAGAGCATAACAAATATC
>NC_081575.1:6477760-6484085 GCF_022355385.1 Mustela nigripes | reverse complement strand
CAAGTACTTACTGGGGCGCTTTGTTCCTTTCTATATATGTTTGAATGTTTTATACACTGTCCAGCTCTTCACATCATTCAAACATGGTTTTCTGTATCTTCACGCTTTTTTTTGTTTGTTTGTTTTTGTTTTTTTTTAATTTATTTTTTAATTTTTTATAAACATATATTTTTATCCCCAGGGGTACAGGTCTGTGAATCACCAGGTAACCCTCAGTTTGTTTTGTGAGATTAAGAGTCACTTATGGTTTGTTTTATACCATAATCATTTTTGTTCCTTGTCCCGTAGCAAGGTAAAGAAAACAGAGAGCGGCTTCAAAAGACAATGGCATTTGCAAAATGACAAAAGTGCATCCATTCAGGAACCTGTGGTTTGCAAATTTAATGGAACTGCTCTCCTCAGGGGAGTAAGAAGATAAAAGGGGAGGGTCACTAAACAGGAGCTAAAGTGGGAGGCTGATTCATATCTATAACAAGAAGCAGCCAGGCTTGTTGATCTACCATTGAAAACTGGAGCTATGGAAGGCACAAGGCAATTACAGATGCAGAAATAGACCACTCTAGACAGCACTTTCACCGAACCTAAGATTTTAAAGGAGAAAACCCTTCAGAAAGTGCATTTTCATCAGCAAATTTTAAGCAATTAAATGTAATCTTTAGCAGCTTTAAACACTAGCAATTTAATGTATATTTATGAATGTTGAAGTCCTTAAAGGGAATGGGAATCATATAAAAATTAAGCAAGGCATCAAGAATGCAACCCGCACACAAAATTATACTGAAGTTGTAAAATTGTCCAGGTTGTAACATAAATCACAGCAATTCAGATAAAGATAAAAGGCTAGAACTACATGTTATCAGGACAACACACTGAATCATTCATTTTGTCAACAATAGTAGGAGTTGTTTGCTAAATTATACCTGTTAACTGGCCTCAGGATCCAACCAGGTATAATGCTCCCTGGGTGTATAATTTTTTTGGAAGAAAGACATTTTACTTGACAAAGATTTCCTTGACTCTTCATTACTTACTAACTTCTGAAAAATATTTTGAAACAAAACAAAACAACATTGTTATACTTATCGTTCCATGATCATTGCTAGTACCCTAAACTGTACCCATGCCCTCACACTTGATGGCACTGATGTCCTAAGTGGTATTTCTGCATCTTGCCCCTCATAGACATAGCTGGCCAAATGCATTCAACAGTTACTGACTGCTTTGTATGAGTCAGGCAGGGTTCTGTGTGCTTGGGATCCATTAGTAATCAAATCAAAGAGCTCTGACCCTTGGAAACCTGATATTCTAGCACTGGTATATAGGCAATAAAAATGCATAACAAATGATAAATTATACTGTGTTATGCTGATGAGTGATAAGTGCTACAGGAAAGAAAAAGAGAGCAGAAAGAAGATACATAAGACCTTCCACAAACAGCAAGTTTTATCATGCCCCCATTTATCATTCTTCAGTGCCTCCCTGCTCTCCACTGGTTTACACTGAAACTCTGCAACCTGTCAGTAGTTTCTATTCCCTGCCCCACACTGAGGACTGCACTGCTACTTCTTTTCCATCTTTTTAAAAAGGAGTTTATTTATTTGACAGAGAGATCACAAGTAGGCAGGAGGCAGGCAGGGAGAGGGAAAAGTAGGCTCCCCACTGAGCAGAGAGCCTGATGTGGGGCTCAATCGCAGGAGCCTGAGATCATGACCTGAGCCAAAGGCAGAAGCTTAACCCACTGAGCCACCCAGGCGCCCCTTCTTTTCCATCTTTATCCTCTATCACTCTCCACCCACAGTATGCTGCTCCAGCAAAGCCAGTGAGATTCCAGAAGGAGCTCAATACCATACCAGATAATATAAATAAACATTTACTATGTTTTTGACATTGTGGTAAGCTCTTCACCTACACTACCTTATTTCATCCTTACACCCTCACATTATCTGAATAAGGTGGTTATTACTATTATCTTCAACTTGCAGATGAGGAAATTAAAGTATGGAGGGTAACTTGCTCAAGGTCATACACTTAAGTAACATGCTCAGCTGTACTTGAACGCAGATCTATCTGATACCAAAGCCTGTGCTCTTTACCAGTGTGTGCTAGATTTTTAATGATGACCTAAAACCACTGTACCAGACCAGAGTTTGGCAAACCTCTTCTGTAAAGGGCCAGATAAAAAATATTTGGGGTTCTGCAGATAATATGCTTGTCTGTGATAATGACTCACCTCTGACACTGGAACATGAAAGCAAGCATAGACAGTATGTCAACAAATGGGCATGATTGTGTGCCAATAAAATTTCATTCATAAAAACAGGCAGTGGGCTAGATTTGGTGAAGGGCCCATAGTTTGCTAACCCCTGGACTAGACCAAACAATTCTCCTGGTCTGTGAGCTCCATAAAATCAATGATCAGGTTTTATGCTTCTTGGGAATTCCAGTGCCATCTATACTGTTTGGACACAGAAGCCCAGAGTTTGTAAGTGATGGACCTAGGATGCTGCCCTATGCTGTTTGATAATATCATGTACATAAATTTCTTACATGGTGACTAGCAAATAGTAACTCCTCAAAAATAATAGTGGTCATCATTATCATCATCCAGAAACAAAATAAAAACAAAAGTTTTTATTTAGGTGTAACTGACAAAACAGTATATATTTAAAGTATGCAAGGTGATGCATTCTTTGATATACATATACACTGTCAAACGATTCCCACAGTCTAGTTCATTAACACATTCTTTCTTGATGTCACACGGTAACATTTGTATGTGTGGTGAGAATGTTTCAAGTGTACTCTTTTAGCAAATTTCAAGTATATAATATAGTATAATTAACTACAGTCACCATGTTGTACATTAGAATCCCAGAACTTAATATTAAAAATATTTTTTAAATGCCTGATAGGATCTAGTGAAAATCATGCCAGGCTTGATAGGTGATATATTCACAAACAATCCACGAAAGACCAAGAATATATGTTAGCAACATCTGTCCTTACCAGGACATTAGTAACAGAAAGGGATTAACTTCACCTGTAAACACTAAGTTTCTTGTGTGTGTAGTCCAACCCAGCACTAGCTCAGAGTTAGGTTACGGTCTTGTCATCTTAGAAAACAGAAGGGCAAGACCCAGGAACCAGGCCAGGGTCTTCAAAGATTCTGTCTGCTGCAAGATGTAGCATGACTGGTTATATAAGTAAACTGTCTTCTATATACCCTCTTGGGGCCTGGCTACTACTTGGTAACCCATGACTTGCCTGGGTATGAATTCTGACTTTGTCTTCGGTTCTCATGTTTTGGGGTTGGGCACACAAACCGCCTCAATATCACCTTACTCTGACCCTTAATGCTAGTTGGTCTTGGCTCCTCCGTAAAACCCCTCTGCAGGGCTATGCTGCTACTGATAAGCAGACACAATCAGCCTGCTTCTTTCCTGCTGCCCTCTGCTGCCTTCTATCTGCTATATTCACTCATCAATACCAACTTTGCAGGCCTCAGCTGAGTTGTGGACAATGATAACACCTCCGAAATGCAGTCTCCCAGGATATTGCACAATGAGATAGGTTGATAAATAGATGATAGATAGATAGATAGATAGATGATAGATAGATATAGTAGACAGATTTTACTGGCAGAGGAAAAAAAAAATGTGTCTTGCATGTGATACTGATCCAGAATCAGAGGATTTCCTCAGATGGGATTTTCTGTCATTATAAAGTATTCACTCATGGTCACTTTTCTCCGTCATCACTTTTCTCCAGATTCCCCACAGGATAAAACGTAATGTCTAATACAATTAAAGTTTATATATAAGTAAATTGTTCTTTCTGTGTTCAAGATAATAAAGTTGTCATTTCTAAATTGTTTGCATTAGCCATTCCTCTCTCTCTCCAATTCCTACATAAAAGTTTTCAATGCAGAAGAAATTGCAATGAGAAGATGCAGGCAGGTCAGAATGAATGCTTTGATTACAGGAAAAAGCAAGAATCTCAGAACCACTAGTTGATATGAATTGATAAAAAATGGGATGGGAGCCAATATGGGAGGTATGCTAGGTGTCAAGTTTCATTTAGTCACCTGTGCACTCCTTAATTCATTAAGCAAACTTTTAATTGCATATATCCTAGTTCACAAAGGTAAGACTGTCATTGTGGTGCTCACAATTTAGTGGAAAAAAACAATCAAAATAGGGTATCATCATTCAGCACAATGAGCATTTCCTATACCTAGAAAAAATTATCCTTCAACCTTAACATGGTTGGGTCCACTTCATTAGGATATTTTTCTTGATCACCTTCTCTGGAGTCACTCCAGGCTTCCTGTGCTTTTCCTTTTCATGTATTCTTTTACTACTAAGCAAACCTTAAAAATTGTTAAGCCAATTATGTGAAATTGCCATTTTTAAGTAAAAAATCAGCTATTTCATGTGATTCAAACCAATATATATATTTTTCAGCACAATACATTTTTCTTTGTGTGTTCACTTGTTTGTATCACCCTTTATCTCCATAAGAGCAAAGGCCATATCTATTTTCCTGATTACATTCTCAGTATGTAGCACAATGCCAAAAACAGTGTAAATATTCAATAAAAGCTAATTATTACAGGCTCTCTTGTTATCATCATCATAACTGTACCCCTGGGGATAAAAATATATGTTTATAAAAAATAAAAAAATTATAAAAAAATATTTTTATTTTTTAAAAGATTTTATTTATTTATTTGACAGACAGAGATCACAGGTAGGCAGAGAGGCAGGCAGAGAGAGAGGAGGAAGCAGGCTCCCTGCTAAGCAGAGAGCCCGATGCGGGGCTCGATCCCAGGACTCTGGGATCATGACCTGAGCCGAAGGCAGAGGCTTTAACTCACTGAGCCACCCAGGCACCCCTATATTTAGATTAATATACACTAAAATGGTAGAATTCAAATAATATAGGAGTACATAGGAGGAACATCTACCTCGGAATTTTCTATTGGGATAGTAGGTTAAGAGAAAGAGAGTTATTTAAATCAAGCCTCCCCCCTCCAAATGACTGGTAATCAAGAAAAGGAAAAGAAGTACAGTAAAGGGTATTTTAGGAGGAAAAGTCAGCATGTGCTAAGGTTCACAGATGACAGTGAGCATGGCTTGCATTTCAAGAAACTGAGAATCCACTGTGGCTTGAATAAAGAGCATACTAAGAGCAGAAGGAGCTAAAGTCAGAGTGTTAGGCAAAGGTCAATGACCAAGGGCCTTGTGCGCCACAGTAAGGAGTCTGGGTTATACTGCAAGGGTGATAGAAAGCCACTGAAAAGTTTGTAGAGAAAAGTGGCATATGAAGGATAGGGCTGAAGCTCTCTGTGTAGAAAGAATTGGGAGTGTGAAAGGATGTAAGAAGATCGGTTAGAAAGAAGTCTAGGGCATGATCTGGGTTAGAGATTAGGAGAATCTATATCAGAGAAATGAGAGTGCAGCTGACGAGGAGAGGCAGATTCAAGAGCTGTTTAGGGCTTTGTGAATGGTTAGCAGTTAGACAAAGATGTTTCTGGTTTGGGCAACTTGGTATATGGTAGGGCCATTTACTGAGATGCATAACACGTGAAAAGGAAGAGCATAGGTTAAGAGTTGTTGAGATCAGTTTGAAACATGTTGAGATTCTAGAGTTACATTCAGAGGTAAAAGGGAACAACAAAATGGCAGGGAGGAGGCAACAGGTTGTAAGGACATAGATATAGGAGATTAAAATGCCAAGAGCTGTGTAATTTCATAATAAAACATTTTGTAAAACCATTGCTTTTGATAACTTGAAAGGAAGCCCATCTTCCTATTGAACTGCAGCTTTTGGAGAAAATGTTTTTAAGAAGCCAGAGTGTACTTATAAGTTATAAGTGTACTTATGTTTAGAGAGGTGATAACTCAATATGTTTAATGAAGTATGACAAGAAAAATATGAGATCAAGGAATAATTCTCAGGTTTGCAAATGGAAATGAAAAAGAAAAATAGGGTCCAGAAATTTGAAATTTCCATGGGATTAGAAGAGCGGACTGCTTTTGGCACCCAGAAAGTATAAAATAAGCCTGACAAAGATTTTAATGAAAAAAATACCCATTAAAACTTTGCAGTTATGGGGCGCCTGGGTGGCTCAGTGGGTTAAGCCGCTGCCTTCGGCTCAGGTCATGATCTCAGGGTCCTGGGATCGAGTCCCACATCAGGCTCTCTGCTCGGCGGGGAGTCTGCTTCTCTCTCTCTCTCTCTCTCTGCCTGCCTCTCTACTTACCTGTGATTTCTCTCTGTCAAATAAATAAATAAAATCTTTAAAAAAAATTTAAAAAAATAA
>NC_081575.1:6450034-6474760 GCF_022355385.1 Mustela nigripes | reverse complement strand
GTGTAAGCCTGGTGATTCACAGACCTGTACCCCTGGGGATAAAAATATATGTTTATAAAAAATTAAAAATTAAAATAAAAAAATAAAATAAAATAAAATAAAATAAAAATAAAAATAAAAATAAAAGAAATCTTGAGTTTGACTTTTTAAAAGCTTTTATGGTTCTTCTCTTTGCCAAGGCTATGACACCAAACCCAAAGTACACTCTCCACCAGATTTCACATATAATACCAATAAATTTAGGTGAAATCCTGTCTTCTTGAGCCCCTACCCATGCCCAATATTGATAATGTCCTTGATCTGTCAAGAAGTGACTTCCTAACCACCTGTGAAATTAGGACCCTCTAGTAAGATACAACGTCAGTTTACTGGAGGAGTTTGTAGGCTTTAATTCCATATATGTTTCTTAACAGTGGGCTTGCCATATCTAATTAAAAGAGAATTATTCTCAAATATGTTACTCCAGGTAGCGCCTTAGTTGCACAATTGAACTGGTCAATTATATACCTAGTAAATGTTATAATTATATACAATTATAACCTAGTAAAAATGAGGGCTTATTCGTTTTATTTATTTAAATTCAATTAATTAACATATAATATATTATTGGTTTCAAGGGTAGAGGTCAGTGATTCATCAGTGGTCATTACATCACATGCCCTCCTTAATGTCCTCCTCCAGAAATCCTGTTTTTTCCTAGAGTTAAAAGTCTCCTATGGTTTATCTCCCTCTCCAGTTTCATCTTGTTTTCTTTTTCCTCTCCCTCTCTTCCCCTATTTTTTCTCCCTTCTCCTCTGTTTTGTTTCTTAAATTCCACATATGGCTGAGATCATATGATAATTGTCTTTCTCTGATTGACTCATTTCACTTAGCATAATATATTCTAGTTCCATACATGTCATTGCAAATGGCCAGATTTCATTTTTGATGGCTGTGTAGTATTCCATTATACATATATACCCCATCTTCTCTAACCATTCAACTGTCGATGGGATCTGGGCTCTTTCCATAGTTTGGCTATTGTGGACTTTGCTGCTATAAACATTTCGGTGCACGTGCCCCTTTGGATCACTGCATTTGTATCTTTAGGGTAAATACCTAGAAGTGCAATTGCTAGGTCATGGGGTAACTCTATTTTCAAATTTTGAGGAACAGGATGATATATTCCTATAAGCCAATATCAATAATTATATTGCCATGAAAAGAAAGGAGATTCTGTACATGTATTTGCTCTGAGTTCCAAGAGGTGAGTGAGAATCATTTGTTTACAGAAACATAATCCACTAAACTGTGGTTAGAAAGATCTAAATAACGATGGGGCCTTTCTAATATAGAATAACATAAAATTTATGCTACCCATAATCCAGATAACCACAATGAAATATCTCTTACGAGTTTCTTAGTCCTATGCAATTAATTCTTATTTCTCTAGGTCCTGGGTCAATAGTCTCCTTTATGATATATGTGTGCTTGGAGACTACAAAGTGTCTTGGAAATCCCTACCTAGTCCACTAATACAAACTTAAACTTGCATGACAGGTGTTGCTCAGAAGTCAAGGGTCTACCAGCCATGTTTTCACCCAAAATTTTTATAATTTCTGGTCTAACATTCAAGTCTTTCATTCATTCTGAGTTATTTTTTTGTGCATTGTATAAGATAGGGGTCTAATTTCATTCTTTTGCATTTAGCTCCAGCTCTAGCAGTACCTCTTATTGAAGAAACTGTCCTTTTTACATTGTATGTTCTTGGCTCCTTTGTCACAGATTAATTGTCCACATGTGTGCAGATTTCTTTCTGGGCTCTTAATTCTGTTTCATTGTTCTGTCTGTTTTTGCACCAACGCCATACTATTCTGATTACTATAGCTTTGTAGTATAGTTTGAAATCAGGCAGTATGATACCTCCAATTTTATTCTCTTATTCTTCTTTTTTCAATATTGAGTTGTCTTTCACTTCCTTGGTTAAAATTCTTTCTAAGTATTTTATTCTTTCAGACTTTTTTTTGGTATTTCTACAAATGTTTTTGAGCCTGTTTTCAGATCAAGTAAGTTACTTAGAGATACTTTGATCTTATTGGGTCTTGCTTTTTAAGATCTGTTAAGCAGGAAAAGACCAATGTTTTCTCTATGGCTAATTATTACCCATTACTCAGGCAAGACTCTTCTAAGTACTCAATGTTCTGTCAATCTTGAGACTTTTTTAATCTATAATTTGGAATAGATACTATTACCAGTCCTGTGTGAGCTTCATGAACTGTTATCTCTGATGTCAGTAGATAGTTCTTTCCCTGGCCTCAGGTAATTTTACATGCAAGTGTTGATCAGTACTGTACTGAAATACTCAAAAGAGATTCTCCACAGAACTTCAGAGTTTCTCTGTGTAGCTCTGAGAATAATTCAGTCTTATTGTGATTTCTTACACCTATATGAATGAGGTCTAAGGCTTAAAGCCACTTGCTGCTGAAGGAAGCTTTAATCACTATCTCAGAGGAACTCAATTCTTTATTCAAAAACCAACTACCATTACCTAATAGATATATTTAGCAAGTAAAGTAAATGCTTACTTAACTGTTCAGGTTCTTAACATTTACATGTAATTGCTATGCTATCGTTATTAATCTATTAAATATACAATTCTCACTTTTTTTAGTGTTACTAAAAGATGCTTAATTTACTTCTTTTATGTCCACCATGTTCTACAGCATTGCCTTGAAGAAGGGCTTGCACTTTCTAGCATAGTTAAAACTCTTATAAGGAAGAGAGGAAAGATTCGAGCATTAGTAAGTTTATGTATTTGATGTCTGTAGGAACAATTGGACTGGATTGTAATGTGTGTGTACATGCATACATGTGAGTGGAAGAGTGTGTGCATACTTGCATGTATATCAGAGTGTAACATGGCTGTTTATCTGAGGAGCATTTTACAGTTATATACCTGAGTGAATAAGAGATATTATGGCTGTGTAGCCATGGGGTCTTCTGTGTTGTATGTCTTGCGCGAGAAAACTAGACTTCTGTGGAATTACATGAGATGGTAAACTAAGATGCCATGAGGTAGCTATGTGAAAATGGTAGGTCAGAAGGGATGGAACTCAGTTACATTATAACAATAAACAGGCAGGGCTTCAGATTCTAAACTTCCACAGCAATGAGATTTTGTTCTATCCAATTTGAATTCAATGACCATGTCCTCAAATTCCTTTGTTCTTAGGACAAATTCTGAAAAATAAATTAAGATTACAGAACATACCCACCAAAAGTTCACATTTGAATATGCTTAATGTTTCAAAATTTCATTTTGAAGTAATTTTATGCTGCAGTAGTATTTAAATAAAATTTGGATGACCTCTAAAACACCCTGTAAAACAAGTTAAGTATCATAAGCAAAGCATTAAAAAGTCAGGTTCTATTTATTTAGATACAATTTGGCTGCGGAAGATGGCTTTGCTTGCCAAGTGTAAGAGAGTCATACTGGTAGCTGCTTTGCTCTCAGATGCAGGACTTCCATGGATAAATGGAAAAGCAAAATTAATAGGTGGAGAAAGGGTATTTTAAAAGAGCCCATCACTACTATTATTTTTCCAAGTCTCATGGAAAGTAGACCAGATTAAATTCATGAACCAGTTGGAGAATCATGTATTGCTATTTTTTTAGAGGAAAAACTCTGGAAGATATTAAAACAGAACCCAACAAATGCCCAGTTGCTGGTTGTATGTAAGACCATTCACCAAACACTTCCTGAACGCATCTTCTCTCTTTGCCTAACAAAGTAATAGGAGCAAGGAGACAGAAGTTGGTCTGACTTATGACTCTTATCCTGATGATAAAGTAAAGAGATATCCAGCAATGTTGACTGAGGCAGTATTTTAGCCTAAGAATGTGCCATGCTTCTTGCTATTCACCCAAGCCCCAGCACTATGCTATACTTTGCACAGGCATGACAGCATCAAGGGATCCAGCTATAATGAGTTATGAGAGATATTTTTTGTAATGTAGGGGCAATGTCTGATGAAACTAATTTTACTCAAAATTCACTCAACAAATAGTTATTGAATAGCTATTTGTTCTAGACACTGTTCTAGGACCTTAAGATACAATAGTGAACAAAATAGAACAATATCTTACCCTTTTACCCTTTTAGAAGTTCTCTTTTAGCTAGGGAAAGAGAACAAACAATAAATATAATAAATAAGGCAGCCACCTAATATGGTAGATGATAAGTGCCATGGGGAAAAAAATGCCAGACTGGTTAAGAGAGATCAGGAATACTGAGGGGCCAGGTTGGAAATTTAAATAGGGAGGACAGGGTGATCCTCATTGAGAAGGTGATATTTGAGTGGGGACATTAAAGAGGAAAGGGAGTTTGTCAAGGAGATATGTGGGGAAAGAACACTGGGGAAAGGATATTGTAAGCAGAGAAAAACAGGTAGAGCAAGATCCTGAGATAGGAACATGCATTACCTGCTCAAGGAACAGCAAGGAGGCCAATGGACTGGAACCACATGAAAAGTTCAAATCCTAATCTATACATTTCTAGTGGTATAACCTGAAGCAAGCTAGTTATTCAGGGACTGGATTTCCCCAGATATGTTCAACAAATATTTTGAAATACTTCCTCTATACCATCAGATTCAGAGATGGGAAGCTTCCCAATGGGAAGCACCCATTTTGCCAAGAAGTCTGCACTATTGGGGAGAAAGACAAGGAAACCAACAGATTGAGCACAGTGAATGTAACCACGTAAGTGAAAGGTGAAGAGATAGAGGCAAGGATGTCTTCCCTGACTTCCCAATCCCCACCATCTATCCTCATTCTCTATCCTATCACCGTGTCTTCTTTTCTTCATGGCACATAAAACAATCTTAAATCCTTGTATTCCTTGTTTGGTTTATTGTCTCTCTCTCCTCACACACACAGAAAATCTCAATTAAGGGAAGGACTCTTGTTTGTCTGCTCGACTGTTCTATCCTATCCCAAATGCTTATCACAAGACCATGAATAAGGTTGGCCCTCTATAGTATGAGAAGAATGTCAGTATCCTAAGGGAAAGTGTCACAGAGTAGGGGACACTTACACTGTTTTTCAACATTGAAATAGAGTTCTGTAGACAGACAAGATGGATTAGGTCATTTCCAGAATACGAATTAGCTTGTGCAAAGGTAGAGGATGTGTTTACCAAGAGTCACATGTCTACAATACAGGGGGATAATACCAGTTCTCTCATAAAATGGTTATGAGAATTCAACACGATCATGCCTTGAGTGGTGTGGAATTGCTCCCCGTAGTTTCCGTTGGAGCCATGCAGAGAATATTTGTTATAGATGGTCTTATCTATGTGGTGCCAAAAGACCTCTTTGATGGAACTGTTATATAATGGCCTAGATATCTCAGTGCCATTTAATGCAGCTGTTGTATCAGCAAGAAGAATTTATGAGCGGGTTGCTGCTGCCTTTCAAACATTCCAAATGGGTATCTAAACCCTGATTTGCCCTTTGAAGTCTCCTACTACCTAAGCACCACTGGGATAAAACTCTAATAAATAATCAATATAGCTCATCTCAAGGGAAGTGCCATTTTTACAGTCCATGAAAGATAAATATTGCTGTAGCCTTTGAAAGCAGTCACCTTTCTGAAAGATCTATTAAATCAATATGGGGGATCTTCAGGGTGAGAAAAAGAATGCCAACAAGGGATTCTGGCAGACTCACACAGACTAGCCCAGAAATGCTGTAAAACAGCATGCACATAACCCCCCTGGAAGTCAAGGAATCGGCATTTTCAATGCAATTGGGATCCAGCCTTGTGATGTGCTCATTTGATTTCCACAATACTATTTTTAATTTAAATAAAAACTGACAGTTGAAAAGATTTTCAGAAATCTGTGCTCGTAATAATCTTTTTAGTGTTTCATTGCATCTAATGTTGGAATAATGGAACAGGAAATGAAACAGGAAAAAAATATGCACAGGAAAATTGTTTCTGGAGCCTTTGATTCTATAGAGGCTAAAGAATGTTAAAAAATAGTACAAGAATAGGAGTGACAGAATATTTGGGTTCAAATCCTGGCTTAGACACTTAAAGCTGTATGCTTATCAGCAAGTCACTTAGTCTCTAAGCCTCATCTATAAGATGGAAATAATTCTAATAATACCTCACCTTGCGGGGACATACAGAAGGGACAAATGAGATGACAGATATGAAATTAATTCTTTAAAAGAAGATATTCTACACAAATCTTCTTTGATGCTCATTGTTTTACTTTCTACAATTGTTAACTGGGAATGGCACAGGTTTTTCCAGAAGTTTAAGTTTCACCTAGTGAAAACACATAGCTAATAGTTTTGTAAAAAAATTTTTTTCTGAAAACCTATGATCATGTTCCTACCATACTACTTTTGATAATCCTCCTAATTATAGACTATCAAAATTCTATATTTAGCCTCCAAGGAATTTCTCAACATTATATGAGATAAAAGATGGTCTTGTCCATTCTTCCATCACCACTAGAACAGTCCCTGGGACACAGGTGGTACTGAGTAAATAGTTGCTGACTAATGATATGGTCAAGTAATCTATGACAAAGGTACTGACAATATACAATGGGGAAAAGACAGTCTCTTCAACAAGTGGTGTTGGAAAACTGGACCGTTACATGCAAAAAAATGACACTAGAATATTCCCATACCCTATACACAAATACAAACTCAAAATGGATTAAAAACCTAAATGTGAGACTTGAAACCATCAAACTCCTAGAAGAAAATATAGTAATTTCTGTGACATCAGCTATAGAAACATTTTTCTAGATATGCCTCCTCAGGCAAGGGAAACAAAAGCAAAATCAAAGTACTGGGACTACATCAAAATAAAAACCTTTGCACAGCAAAGGAAACCATCAACAAAACAACAAGGCAACGTACTGAATGGGAGAAGATATTTGCAAATGATATATCCATAAGGCGTGAATACCCAAAATATATAAGGAACTTTTACAACCCAATGCCAGAAAAATACATAATCCAATTAAAATGGCCAGAGGACCTGAGTAGACATTTTCCCAAAGAGGACATACAGATGGCCAAAAGACATGAGAAATTGCTCAACATCATTCTTCATCAGGGAAATGAAGATCAAACCACAATGAGATATCACCTTATACCTCTCAGAATGGCTAAAATAAAAAAGGCAAGAAATAACAACTGTTGGTGAGGATGTGAAGAAAAAGGAACCCTCATGCACTGTTGATAGCAATGAAAATGGGTGCAACCACTGTGGAAAACAGTATGGAGTTTCCTCAAAACATTACAAATAAAATTATCATATGATTCAGTAATTCCATTACTGGGTATTTACCCACAGAATGTGAAAACACTAATTCCAAAAGATACATGCACCCCTATGCTTACTGCAGCATTATTTACCACAGTCAAGATATGGAAGCAACTGAAGTGTCCATCCGTAGGTAAATGGATGAAGATATGACATATATGATATCATATATGATATATAATGGAATATTACTCAGCCATAAAAAAAGAACAAGATCTTAACATTTGCAAAACATGAATGGGTCTAGAGGGTATAATGATAAGTGAAATAAGTCAGTCAGAGAAAGACAAATACCACATGGTTTCCTTCATATGTGGAATTTAAGAAACAAAACAAATCAATAAACAAATTTTAAAAAAAGACCAACAGCAAAAAAAAAAAAAAAAAAAAAGACTCTTAAATACAAGGAACAAACTGGTGATTGCTAGAGGGGATGTGGCTAGGGGTATGAAGGAAATAGAGGGATTAAGAGTATACTTGTCTTGATAAGGTTTGAGTAATGCATAGAATTGTTGAGTTATGCAACTGTACACCTAAAACTAATGTAACACTGTATATTAAGTACACTTCAAATAAAAAATAGTTGTTAACTGATAAACTAGTTAACAAACCTACATTTCCCACCTTTCCCATTATGTTTCTTGATACTCGTGCCGGAGTTCAGCCTCACTGAATTACATTCTCCTCATATGCATTCTGTTCTTCCTCAGCTCCAAGTCCTTATTCAAACTTATTTCTACCATCTAGAATGCCCTCTCACCATTCATTTTCATGTGTTCTTATTCTAACCTAGAAGCCTTCACTTTTATCCCAATGAGATATAATATCTTCCTTCCCTAGGCTCCCAAAACATTGCATTTGTATTTCCCATGTGATATTTGTAACATTCCATCTTGTGGCATGCAAATTGAAGAATGTGTTTTATTTATCCTACCAAGCTACATCCTTAATGGATCCAGAATCCTTATAATGGATTCATTGATATATTTAACACAGTGGCTACCACAGTGCACTGCACAAAATAGACGCTCAATAAATATTCGAAATATTTGTGGAATGTACAAATGAAAGTCAAATAGAAGGCAGGAAGAATTATGAGTTTCCCACTCACTGGATAAAAATTATAAAGAATGTTCTGATTCTATTTTAATCAGAGTGTAGTTACTTTAGAAAATAAGCCAACAGTTTGCTATTGAAAAACTAAGACACCAGAACATTTGATTTCAACCCTCTTATTAAAATGTCTAGGGAGCTTATATTTTCTAATTTAATGATTCAGTAGAGATGAAGGAAATGTATGTGATGCAAATTTGTTAAAAATGCAGCAACCTATATTAACAAATCTCAATCTGCAGGCTTGAAAGCTTCTCTATGATAATCTTCCATTCAATGACCTTTTATATTTATCCTTTGGAAACTATGCTTAGACTTAATAACCCAACTTTCTCATTATCATTTATTTTGACCTCAAGACTAATTTTGCAGGCTGCAGGGGAAAACTTTTCCTGCTAATTAGTTCTTCTTGGTTGTATTCCAAGAGAAATGACAAATTTCACCTTGTTTAAGATGCCTCTTGATACTGGTTTAAGCCAACTAAAGAAACCATGTATAATTTTTTAACTCACATATTTTTCCCCATGAGAAAGAAACCAACATTTCATCTAAAAATTTTTTACACTCTAACACCATTTTGCAATACACAACTCAACCCTGGTACTTAATTGTTAGCATAATAAAATAGAGAAGTAGTAAAAAAAAATTGGAAATCACATACTAATTTCAATAAATTAACTTGAGTCTGCCTTTCATCCTCAATGTATTTCAAATAATTGGTTTATTACTAAAGTCTAACTCTATTTCCTCTGTCAGGTTGATTATACACTATTAAGCCTTGTGCAATTAAGGGATTTTAGTGTTGAAGTTAAATAGTTTATTAATGGATCTGTATTATAAGTGGCAATCCTCAGCCATTTGTTTATCCTTCTAAAAGGAGACAAAGTACAATCAGTAATTGTTTTAATTCCATCTCTCCACTGTTTCAAAATTCTTGGAGATGATTCAACTCTTTAGAAATCGCCCATTTCAATAGCAACATTTTTACTAGACTACTGACAAGACACAGACCTTTGTGCTGCCAATGCGTCCCTCCCACAGGACATTTTGCTGTTCTTCTTTAAATATCTCAAGTCAAGAAAGTGTATCTTCTCATCATTATTGGTTAAAAAAAAAAGAAAATGTATCTTCTATTTCCCTTTTACTGATGCTTTGTCAAAGGGATATTTGGAAAACCTAGGTTCAAATTTCTGTTTTGCCTCTAACTCATGTGTTTTGGTTTTGCCAATATACTCTTTGAATCCCCTTGCTAGAATAACGTGTTTAACATTTTAATGCACATTTTCTCATTTTAAGATGAATATAACATATGCATTACCCACAATTTACCCCAAGTACTTCACAAAACACATATTTAGCCATGTTATCTCTGCTTAAAATCCACAACGGGCTTCCTGTTGCCTACAGGATGAAGCCCATACACCTTAGCTTGGGAAACTAGGTCTTCTTTGATCTCATGATATTGATTTCTGCAGCTTTTGTATCTGCAAAATGAGGTGCTGCACTACTCCATGCTGCTGACTGTTAACATCTCTTCTCAGCTCCACATTCAGTGACATGAAATCAGCCATGATGGGAGTACTTACATCACAGAAATCAGCAACCAGAAAATGGGTTGTTAAACATTTAACTGCACATCGCTGGTGTGAGGCACTTTAATCAGAGCAGCTCTGATTATAACCCTCCAATAACATCCCATCCAACTCAAAAGAAAAGCCCAAATCTTTTCAATGGCTTGGAAAGTTTACGCACTCTGGCCCTCATTACTTCTCTAGTTCCATCTCTTCCTCTTCTTCCTCCCTTTGCATATGCTGTTGTAGCCACTTTAGTTGACTGTTCCTCAAATACACCAGGCAAGCTTCCAACTAAAGGACAGTCAGACAACTGCTTGCTGTTTTTCTACCTCAAGTACAGATCTCCCTACGGACTCCTCACCCTTTAAGTCAAATCTGAAATGTCACCTCCTAGGGGATATTTTCCTTGATCAGGGCTGTAGCTTTCTTCTATGGCCTTTCTGTGCCAATGAGAACAACGTCCCCTGTGAGGGGGGCTTATCCTTGCAGGCAGGGGCCTTGGAGAGCAGGCAGTACCTTTGGAGGAAGCAATTCAAAAAAAATGCCACCTGATTCAGGGCACTTAACTTGGCAAACAAGAGTTTGAGCTGTTTCTGCTCTAACCTGCCCCTCAGCTGAGCACCTTTGTGAAGTGCAAAACTATACTACCATGCATGAGACACTATGCCTCACTCTTCTGTATAAATGCCCACAGCCTCAAGTGTCCCGTATCATAGTACTTTGTTTCACATCACCTACCACAATATATAATCACTGGATTAAGCCAAATGAAGGTGCTACATATAATTTTTTAACTAGCATATTTTTCTTCATGAGAAAGAAATCAACACTTTATCCAAACAGTCCTTCTTCTTTTAACACCATTTAGCAATACATGACTTGGAACTCTGGTATTTAATTTTCACATAATGAAATACAGACATAGTAAAAAAAAAAAATCATAGTGTCTGGATTTCACCCTTGATTTATTTCAAATGATTGGTTTATTACCAAAGTCTATTTCTATTTCCTCTATAAGGTTACATTGTTTATCAGTTAAGTTTCCTACACTCACAACAGAATGTGACCATGTCTTGTTTACTTGTTTTTCTGCAGAAAGAGAATAATACCCAACAAATATGAAATATCAAAAAAAGCTGAAACAACAGGCTTTCATGTAATATTTCATTCAAATAAAGAATGTTTTATCTGCCTAGAAGTATAAAAGTTTTGAACTGGATTATCTCTGTATCTCTTCCAATTCAGACATTTTAGGATTTCACATTATTTTCTTTTTTTAAAATATTTTTTAAATTTATTTATTTGATAGACAGAGAGAGATCACAAGTAGGCAGAGAGGCAGGCAGAGAGAGAGAGGGGGAAGCAGGCTCCCCGCTGAGCAGAGAGCCCAATGCAGGGCTCGATCCCAGGACCCTGAGATCATGACCTGAGCCGGAAGCAGAGGCTTAAACCACTGAGCCACCCAGGCGCCCCTCACATTATTTTCACTCAGAAAAATGCCTACCACAAGAGACAGGGTAGCAAAGGCAGAGTGAGGAATTGTAATGCAACAAATTTGCAAGATCTTGTTTTCTGGAGGTGGAAAGTTAGACTTTTGAACCCTAGTTTGTGTACCTTTAAAAATATGTTCTTCTTTTTGGGCCTAAGTTTCCTATCTGCCAAATGATGCGCTTGGACCAAACCAAACTTGAAAAAAAAAAAAAACTCTCCACTTTATAGGTTTAAAAACAGAAATATTTTTCCCAAGAATATCTTGCTGGGAACCCAGTATGTAACATATACTGAGGAGTTTTAGTTCTCGTTAAAATGAGGGCAGGAAGACCCAGACCTCATCAAGTCCATTGACCAGAGGGGGAAACTTCTTGGACTAGAGGCTCCTGAAAGTTTCCACCATCTCTAACATTCCATGACTTAATGATTTTGTCATTCACCAGAATCCAGGACCAGTGAGAGTGTGGATAGGCAATGATAAGTTGAGAATTCTCTCATTCAAGAAATACTTGAGTACCTCTGTATTCTAGGTACTATGTCACATGAAAGTGTGGGTGAAAAACATTTTAAAAAATATGGAGATTCTAAGATCCAGTTAGATAGATCTCCTAAGCCATCCTACGAAGTCTTCTTCCATTCCCACTGTACCCACCCCATTTCCTCCCACAAAAGGAGATTGCATTTAAACATGTAGAAGAAAAAAATATCATGACCTTTATGTACTTTAAGACCATAGTTTTTCCATTATAGGAGTATACTCTTCTGCCTAAACCTTTTCAACTGTAAAATAAAGAATGTAAATATTACTCTAAGGTAATCTATAGTAGTTTCCCCTGTACTTTGGGCATTGGAGTGAAGCCAATTGCAAATAAACCAAAAAGCAATCACAAATCAACCAAATAGTCCATTGGCTAAAAAGTCTCTGCAATGCACTTTTCATGACTATTTAATCAATAAAACTACTATACTAAAATGTAAGTGTCCAAGCAGCCAGCATACCCATCTGAAGTAAGATCTTCCTTCAAGATCAAATTCGCCATATTAGTTTTCTGACAAACCAGGAAACAAAGAAAATTATAACAACTATTTGGGGTTTAGTTTGTTGATTGTTGATCGTGTGAAATGGGGCAGCAGCAGTCAGATAATTCTAGAAATATATAAAAAGTAGATTCAGCAAGACTTGATGTTTTATTCCCTATAGAAAATAGAGAGGAGAAAGGGGTCAAGGATGAATCTGTTTTCTTACTTCTATGGATACTGGATCAGTAGATCTATGGATACTACTGAATAAATCTTGCGGTACCCACTGCTGAGATAGGAAACAGTGTAAGGAGGAAGAAACCATGAGGAGGAAGAAAATGATGGCTTTAGTTTGGACATTTCCAATTTAATTTTCCCATGGAACTTCAAAGTGAGGCATCTCAAAGTGGGGTCCACAGACATATTCTCAGGGAAATTTCATTTTTTAAATTCTGTTTTCACTGTGATGGCAAAAGTTTATAGAAGTCAAAAGAACCTACCCTTTAGCAGTCAGCATCATGTCCACAATGAATTGACTTAGTTTTAAGAAAGCAACATTATCTGTAACGTTATGCTGTGATTTTGTAGTTTTTATTATATTTAATTTGAGATATTGCCATTTCAGCTTTAATTATAAGGAATACTCTCTCTTACATAACAGAATTTATATCTTTAAAACATTATTATCAAAATAATACAAGAAAAATTAAAGTTAATGCTTGGGCATCTGTATAAATTTTCTTCCTTTTAAAAAGAATCAATGTATTATTCTCTTTTCAAAGCAAAGGTGAGAAACACTGGGCTAAATTCAGGACTTACATTTGAATTGAAGATGTGTGTGTGTGTGTGTGTGTGTGTGTGTGTGTGAGAGAGAGAGAGAGAGAGAGAGAAGCAGAGAACAAGAGCCCATTACAGAGCTTTGAGAATCATTAATATTTAGTAGTGAAGCCCAAGGGAAGATGAGCCAGTAAATAAGGTCGAGAAGGACACCTAAGAAAGCATTGTATAATGAAAGCTGGTAAAATTGACATTTCAAGAAAGAGAAGAATGATCCAAAGTAGCAAGTATTGCTGAGAGGTCATGTTAGAAAAGGACTTAACATTGACAGCTGGCTCTGGCTGAAGTCTCTCAGCTCACAGACATGGGACACCTCCTTCTCTACCTATGACCCATGCTTATTTATGTCAGATAGCCAGTAGCTGACCAGCTAAATGCCAAATAAGCCTTAAATTTGTGTTCTGGCTCTTTTCATGGATTTGTATCTTTTTGAAAGCAAGCCCAGTTCTACATGCCCACTACAGCCCCAGCTTCATGCTGACTTTCACCTCCCTGAGTTCTAACATCTGACCCTTTTGTTGTTGTGAGAGAGAGAGAAAGAGAGAGAGAGAGAGAGAGAGAGAGGGAGAGCGCACACATGAGTGGTGGGGCAAGGTGCAGCTGGAGAGGGATAGAGAGAATCTTAAGCAGGCTCCATGCTCAGCATGGAGGCAGATGCAGTGCTTGATCTCACGACCCTGAGATCAAGACCTGAGCCGAAATCAAGATTCAGATGCTTAACCGACTGAGCCACCGGGGGACCCCAAATATCTGACTCTTCTTAACATTCAACCTGCTTTCCAAAACATTTGCTCTGGTCTAGTATTGGGATCTCCCTTAGTCTGCATCAGTAGAGCAGTTTGGTCTGTGGGATTTATCCCCTGCCTTTACCCATTTTCTAGTACCAATCAGACATCAGGTCCAACAGAGAGAATTTTCATAACTTCATTTGGTCTTCATAGATACCTGTATGATCTCTTTTTAATCAAGATATCTCCATTTGGAAAGATATCTCCATTCTACCTGAACTACTTCTCCTCCTTGATTCCCTGTCAATTGTTACCAACATTTTGCTACAGCAACTAAAGAAGTCAATAACGAAACACCTTCAATGATATTCAGAAACAAATACTGTTCCTTACAGTTTCTACTTTCTTTCTTTTTTCACAAAGACCCACTTTTTATGGTGTACTCTACTCCATGCCTTTAAAATCTACTGTATTCCAATGTAGCAGCAAAGACATGACTGTCAGCTAAATTTCAATTTCCATTTAAAAAGTTAAGTAGCTCTTAAAAGAGAGCGAGATGACATATTTCAGCCTAACCACTGCATTTTACTGCCGAGTTTGTCTTAAAACTCACTGTAGAATTTTAAGACTATATGTGTGGCTTGTTCATGGGTCATTGGGGCACACTCTGCAGACTTCAGCAAGGTGATTTTGTAAAAATCTACACAAGTTAATGAATCCCAGTTTCATTATGTCGTTAATTGCTTTCAGTGAGAGACTATGTGGTGTTACATTCTACAATTACTGGAAATCACAGCAGAGGAAACTCTGGGAAATTGGAAGGGCAAGTATATACAAGTTATCAATGCTCGTTCCTTTTGGTTTCACCTCTGATTAACCTTGAGCATTGTCCCCACAAGATTCTAAGGCAGTTTTGGGAATATCACTCACTGGGCAATTTCACTGTAGTGAATTCCAAACTACAGAAGAATCATGTAAGGCAATTCCCATTTAGATCTGACACACTTCAGACTGCTCCAAACTTGGGCATAGCCTGGAATACCCAACTGCGACTTGTGCTTTTCATTTTAAGTACTAAGAAAAGCATATACAGAAGTCAGAAGAGCATGTTTCAGTCACAGTCTTTTCATATGCTAGAGAAGGAAAAGTCAGTTTTCCTTTCTCAGAAGCAATTTCCTCCTTTATAAATGGGGCAGAGATCCATACTCTGCATGCCTGATTGTGTTTGTGAGGGTCAAATAAAGTCACATCATTTTAGGGAGAGGCAGTTCACCATGGGCCCTGAGCATCGCTGCAAGTCCTTGCTGACTGTGTCAAACTGCAAGGCTTCTCAGTCTCCTGATACTAAGTTGTTTCTGTGGCCAGCCATATAACAACTAAGTAGGTCAAGGGGACCATAGCATGACTACTATGATGTGCTCACTCTGAGGAGATGTTACTGGCTTGGCTTGTCTGCTGCTAGCTACAGTGTTTGCTTCTTGCTCAAAACATGCTGAGTCCTCGGCCCTGGATTCCTCAGCTGTGGTGCAACGCAACCATGTGGAAAGCATCTATCTGGGACCATCACATTGCTCCATGGGACTTGGAAGCAGGGAACCCTTACTACTATGCTGAGGTTTACCTTCTTTGCTGTGTTGTGAAAAATAAATTTTGTTTTAATTCATGAACCCCCACTATCTACTTTCAACATTTCTCGGACTGTAACAGGTTTAGGCCTTGCCATTCTCTATGAAGTTGGGCTTCTTCCCTTAAAGTCCCCATACCTCAAACCTTCTTTTTCATATAGTACCACAGGTTGTTATCTATGTGCTAAAGATCCCAAATGTATGTCTTCAACTCTTCTCTCCTACATTTCTAGACCTCACATCCATCTGTATACTGAACACCTTCCCTGGATATCCCACAGATATCTTTGAGTCCACCTGTCCATGCCTGAGCTCATTATCTCCTTCACCTCCTACTCAGATCTGTACTCCATTCCCTTTGCCCACCTTGGTTAATGGAGCCACCAACTGCCCAATGCTTTGAGTTAGAAAGAATGCATCATTCTCAATCACTCCATTCCCCTTATTAACCCTCTCAACACACATTCAGTATTCCTTAATTTCTACTTGCTTACTATGTCTTGATTCCAGTCATTCTCCCTCCCCATTGCTGTCACTCTGATGTTGTCATCTTTTGCCCAAATACACCCTCATTCTACCCCTAATGCATGAAATATTCCTGTTTGAGGAATTTACACTTAAGTGTCCATCTACTTGTTCAAACTGCATAACATATCATCAGTATCAGGCTTCTACTTGTCTCACCACCTTAGGTCCCAGTAATTAAAAAGTTACTTGCTGGTTTATATACTTGGAAAGCTATTTTATCTTTCCTTGTCATTGAAGACATGCAACTCAGATCGCTCTTCAAGGAAGGACTTCTTGTCACAGCTGCTGGAAATTCTGTCTGTGGAAAGCCTTCAACTGGCAGCCTTCCTTGCAGAAAGCTGAGGCACCCAAGGTCACACCCCTTCCCAGGGGCAACTCACATCTAATAACCAATGCAGAGTATAAAGATGTAGACATTTTGGCCCAAGAGGGGACAACTCACAATCTTGTAAGGCCATCTCAGCTTCTGAGGTCCTTGTGGTATTCTCCTAGATCTGTATCACAACTGGACATCTCCCTCTGACCAGTTCTGCTTCTTTTGCTTTCTTCTGTAACTACTGAACCTTCCATAAGCACTCCTGTATAGACAGCCTGCACATTAAACTTCAACTTAGACTCTACTTCCCATGAAATTCTCCGCTCCTTTACTTACCTAATAATGAATACTTAATGATTCTTTAAGAATCAAATCAAGCATCACCTCTTTTATGACCCCTTCCTTGAACTTCCTGTTCCATGGCCATCTCCACCACTGAAATTCATAATCATATAATCCTTCTTCTGTGCTATCATGCTTTGTAGAAAATTCTATCAAGGCACTTACCACAGTGTATTTATTATATTATTCATCTGCCTGTCTGTATCTCTTAATGAGATCTAGTACTCCTTCATGTGAGGATGTGCATCTTGGCTGCCTGTATCCCCATCATTTAGCAAGCTTATGAGCCCATTACTGAAGCACAATCAATACTCATAGGGTTACAGTATTTCAGTAGAGGGTTGGGGAATGGCAGTTCAAGTAGACTGGATATGGATTTTGTATGGCTATCATATCAAAAGTCACTAAGTGATAGCATGTGTTCAAATATAAGTTAACATTAATTCATTTGGCAAAAATTTTTTGAGTCCCCACTATATGCCTATTACCAACTCTTCTACAGTGGACTCAGAGATGAACAAGATGGATATGACCCCTTTATGGTCTAATGGTAACATGTTACAATTCTATTTGGTAGAAATCTGCTTCTACTAAAAAAGTCATTTCATCAAATAGCAATAGGATTGTCTGCTGCATTGATGACAGATTAGATGGAAGAGAGACTGGAGGTAGAAAGGCTGGTTAAAATGTTATTTATATTTTAAATATATATATTTAGGTGAGAAATAAGGACCCCTGAACTAAGAAAGAGGCAAACAGGACAGTTTTCCTTAGTAGAGACATTTCTGAAATGGAATTTGAGAATATGGTAACTTGTTAAATATAGGAGGTGTAGAAGAGGAAATGACTGAAAAATGTCTTTGATTGCCTTGCAGAATATCTGAGGAGAAGAAATTAATAAGAGTACTCTTCTGTGCAGACAGAGAAATGAGTCAAGAACCAATACTCTTTTATCAACTTATTCTCAGTGGAACTGGGGAAAGAAGAAACTAAGAGTCTAGAAGGGAAAAAATTAGGTTTATATAACCAAGTCCAATCTGGTATTTATTAATGATAAACATGATTTTCTCTTCATATGAAAGTCCAAGTACCACAGAAGTAGGATCCTGTGCCCCCGCTCCCCATTCCTTCAGCTCTTTATTGAGCTCTGCCTGCCATGTTCCAGACACTGAGCCAGGCAACAAGGATAGAGTAATGAAAAAGACAGTTGAAAAAGACAGTCATTCCCTGCCATCAATAGAACTTAATTATATCAAGTGAGTAATCTGATCAATCATCAATGTGGACTGTTACCTTGCTAAACTAAAGCTCCTAGGAGAGATATAAGCATTGCCCGTATTTAGTTTCCAATAGTAACTTAAAAACACCCCTTCCTATAAAAAAAAAAAAAGTCTTTTGCAAAGAGCTTTGCAAACTGATTCCAAGCACCCAACCAAATGCCAACATTGAATACAGATTAGGCCCTGGCATAGGGCTTGCTTTCTATAATTTCTAAAATCAGTGAAGGCTATCTTAAAGTACACTTCTCTTCGGGGAAATTTCCCAAATACAGTAAGCAGTGCTAAACAAAGTACTTCTGGATACTGGGTAGACACAATTTCCACCATGCAGGAAAAGTAAAATGCCCAATGTAGGTTAGAGAGAGAGAGAGAGAGAGCACGCAGCATGTCTATTTCATAGTTTCATAGCCCCATAGTTTTTGACTTCTGGGATCATGGTATCATGGCCTCAAGAAGGGACTGTGGTGGTGGTTTCCTAGGCATGCCTCTGGTGATGTATGTGCACCACTGAGACCTCTGCGGGCCCGTATTTGAGCAGTGAGTTCACACATACTCCCCACCCCTTGCTGCCTAGCCTGAAAAGGTGACTATCAGGACAAAGAAGGCACAAGATTTTTCTCCTCAATGGAACTTGTTTGCTTAATCTCTGTTCTGCATATCATGATACATGAATGCACTCATCAGCACATTGGTTTCATTTGTAAAATTTAAATCTCTGTAAAGTGATGGATGGATCTTTAATATAGCAAGAAATTAATAAACTTGTCCCTGTGGAGTAATGAAGTACCTTCCAGTGGTACACATCTAGGCCTTTCACACAGGCTAGCACAGTACATGTTCATTCATGACTGTGTTGTTTTAAAAACAGAAGGGAAGTCTTTCAGGATACAACTTCTAAGAAGCAGAACACCTAATACCTAGCTTTTCTAGTTTAAACCAAGTTTGTGTAATAGAAACATCCACAGTGACAGATAGTGTTTGATGCCCTTCTTGGAGCCTTAGATGCATTATATCATTTAGCACCCATAGCAATCTTCTGAGGCATCTATTAGGATTTCTACTTTTTAAAATCAGGAAGTTGATGTTGTAAGTGCTTAAATCTCTTACCCAAGATTGTCCAGCTGGTTACTGTAAAGTCAGGATTCAAGCTGACATCCTACTCCGACATCCATGTCCTAAACCACAGTGCTCTTTTCATTCAAAGATGCTTACTATGTTCTTCCCAGTGGGAAGATTGATTTTACTAAGTCTCTTATGCTCTCCACCAATCACTTTTAATTGTAAACTATGCAATCATTTTATATTTTCTAAAACCCAAGAAATTATTCCCTGTTGGATCATCCCCATATCCATTTGCCAAGGAGAACAGAGCACAAAGACAGAAGCAACATGATTCTTGGAGTAGCTACAGCAGGCCAGGAGTGCCCATATCCATGTTTCTTATCATGTAAGGAAATAGAGCCCTAAGGGCCATGACTTTTGTGGGATTGTTTGTTTTCTTGCATACAGGCAAACACAATCCCTGGTGCAATACAAAGGCATCCAATAAAATGTCCAGGACCAGGGATTTTCCTACTACACACACACACACACACATACACACACACACTGAAAAAAATTAAGTATGAACCTGATAAAACACACATACATATAAAAAACATGTTTAATAATAACATGTGAACGTGGTACAAAAACCATATAATAAAAAAATGACATACTTTGAAAACTCAGCCTTCTTCTTGCTCCCTATGGAATTCAGCTCCCCCAACTGCACTTCACAGAGACAACTGATAAAATTCTTCTGCATTTTCCAGCAATTTTCTGTGCAAATCAAACATATACTGAAGCATACTATACACACATTTTGCATCTTGACTTTTTCCCCCTTAAAAATTGGTCTCAGTTGGGACGCCTGGGTGGCTCAGTTGGTTAAGCAGCTGCCTTCGGCTCAGGTCATGATCCCAGTGTCCTGGGATCGAGTCCCACATCGGGCTCCTTGCTCCGCAGGGAGCCTGCTTCTCCCTCTGACTCTTCCTTCCACTCTGTCTGCCTGTGCTCGCCCTCGCTCGCTCTCTCTCTGACAAATAAATAAAATCTTTAAAAAAAAAATTGGTCTCAGAGATCATTCCATATCTCTGTACTCTTTTTGATGGCTGCATATTATTTCATTATATGGATGTGCTGTTATTTATTTTACAATTCCCCTATCAATAGAAATTTAGGTTCTAGGTTTTTGCTTTTATAAACAACACCATAGTGCTATGCCATACCAAACATGGAATGAGAGACGGTGGAAGAATTCACCCTGAGAGACAGTGTTCTAATACTGACATAGTTTAGAATAAGCTGCACATGATTACAATAAAGAACAGACCAATGTTTAGTCATTTTTTTAGTCTTCTTAAATTCCCTTACCAACAAGGTATTACTCCTTTATTATCTCTCCTTCCTTGGAAAACAGATGTTTTAGTGAATAAACTTGCACGTACTGTTTTGTGTATATATGCAAATTTATATGCACTAAAATTTTGATATTAACCTATTGCCTCCCAAAGTAGTTGTATCAATATACATTTTTTATCAGGAAGGAATGGGAATGCTTTTTCCAGACCAACAACACTGTTGAATATTGAGCTTCTCTGTACTTTTCCATTCTTATAAGTAGAAATGATCAGTTTTAATTTGTATTTATTTCATTATATATAAATCTTAGTTCATTTCATGTTTATAAACTATCTTCCCTGTGAATTGCCTCTTTGTGTGCTTTGTTCACTTTTTTAAAATATATGACTCATATGTCCTAAAATTCACCCACTTAAAATGTACTGTTCAGTGCTTTTCAGTATATTCATATGGTGGCGCAAATAACATTGCTATCTAAGATAACATTTTCACCAACCCCCAAAATATTGCCAATATCCATTGGCAATCATTCCCCATTGCCAGCTCCCTCACCCAGTCCCTAAGAACCGCAAGTATATCTTCCTAGGGATTTGCTTATTGTTAACATTTCGTATAAATGAACTCATACAATATGTGCCCTTTTGTATCTGGCTTCTTTCACTTAGCATAATGTCAGGATTCATCCATGGTGTAGCAAGGATCAGTACTTCAGCTCTTTCCATGGCTGAATTATAATCCATTATATATGGATATACCATTTTTTTAATCTTATATATCATTTGATAAACATTTGGTTAGCTTGTTCTTTATGGCTATTGTAAATAACATTGCCAGTAATGTCCATGTGAAAGCTTGTATGTGGGCATGTTTTCATTTCTCTTGGGGATCAACTATGAATGATACCACTTAGTCACATGGCATTCCTATGCCTAAATATCTGAGGAACCACCAAACTTCCACAGCACTTGCACCTTTTTACATCCCTACCAGGAATGTATGATGATGCTAATTGAAATCTCACCAATACTTGTGACTATCAGCATTTATTATTATAACCATATGGTGGGTATGAAGTACAATCTTGTAATTCTGATTTGTGTTTAATGGTTAATGATACTGAACATCTTTTAATGTACTTCTTGGATATTTGTATATCTTCTCTGGAGAAACATCTATCCAAATCCTTTGCCTATTTTTAAATTGGGTTATTTAGGTTTTTATTATTGAGTTAGAAAACTCTTACACATTCTAGATTCAAGTGTTCGACAGATACATGATTTGCAATTATTTCTCCCATCCTGAGGGTTGGTTTTTCACTTCTTTGATTGTGTTCTCTGAAATACAAAACTTTTTTTTTTTAAAAAAAAGATTTTATTTATTTATTTGAAGACAGAGATCACAAGTAGGCAGAGAGGCAGGCAGAGGGGGGGGGGAACAGGCTCCCCACTGAGCAGAGAGCCCGATGCGGGGCTCGATTCCAGGACCCTGGGATCATGACCTGAGCTGTGATCCCAGGCAGGAGTGTGACTTCTTTCTTTTGCATGGGGATACCTAGTTGTCCCAGCTCCATTTGCTGAAAAGACTATTGTAATAATGTTGTATAGTGGCAAATGGCAATCACACTTATCGTAGTGAGCACTGAGTAACGTATAGAATTGCTGAATTACTATGTTATACACCTGAAACTAATACACGTCAGTTATTATTCAGTAAGGCTGGATTGGAACCTTTTTTTTTTTAATTTTAATAAGGTTCTTGGATAATTCTCATGTATTTGTCAACAGGATCTCTAATTTTTCTTCTTAATCAGCTATTTTGACTTCATATCTTATGAGGTAGCTTCTTTAAAAAGAAGAGAGTGCCTAGTGACAAAAATGCCAGCTGCTGACTCTAGGAGACATTTTAATAATTTTTTGCTCTTTGGTACCTTGTATAATTTTCAAAGAATAAAATACATAGAAAAATTAATCAAAGAGTTGTTCATCTTAGAATTACATTACCTATTGCCTCCCTTCTCCTGCCTTCACCATTCATGTGTGCCTGCACACACACACACACACACACGTAAACACACGTATTTCTTTAAAAAAATATTTATTTATATGTCAGAGAGAGAGAGAGTATAAGAAGGGGAAGCAGAAGGCAGAGGGAAAAGTAGGTTTCCCTCTGAGCAAGGAGCTCTATACGGGACTCGATTCAGAACCCTGAGATCATGACCTGAGCCAAAGGCAGACACTTAGCCCACTGAGACACCCAGGTGTCCTGTAAACACACATATTTTTGCATACTTACATGAACATGCAACCATGCTCACATGCAACCATGTGCATACATTCCATACCTGCACACACTCAAAAGTACGCATGTATGCACACTTGAGAACACTTGTGCCCAAATAAATGCATACTCACACATGTAACAGAACACATGCATACATGTGTGCACGTGTTAACATACATGTGTGTGCATGTCTTTGCATGCATAGGTGTTTGCACAATCACACATGCACAGATATACATATGTACACACTCATACCTACTTTCTTCTTAAAAGGAATAATGAAAAGGACCAGGGCTTTGGTCAGACCCTGGCCCAAGTCCTGGCTAGTGGCAAGTACTAATGACTGGTCACACGACCTTTCTGACTCTCAGTTTGCTCATATTATTACAAGTCCTGCCTCACTAGACAATAGTGAGAATCAAGATATACAGGCATCTGTAAGTACCCTGTAGTCTAAAAAGCTCTACTCAATCGTGTTTTACTATATGATAACGTCATTTTTTCATGAGACTTGTTTTTCTTTACAAAACCATTCAGTGTGGTTTTGACATCTGCTAGTCACCTCTATAGATGAAAAAATTCAAGGCACAGAGAGTTTTAACTTAACTCAACCTGTGAAGCAAGCATGGTGGAATTTGTGCTCTAACCCTGTTCCCTTACCTGTGGGAGCCTTGCTCCAAGCATCATCAGTGTTATACTGCATCTTCTGGTGTGACCATGCTGATGCCAAAAAGGACACTGCATTCAGATGGCAATTTAAACCTAACAAGTTTTAGCTTTTAAAAATTGACTTGAGACAGTAAGTGGAAATACTTACTATAGATGTGACTCGGAGGACTACAGAGTCCTCTACTACTGTTTATTCTGAAAGCAACAAAAAAAAATTAAATAAAGAGATGAGTATGAAAAATACATTATTGGAGGATATAAAATTATACTGCCCATATGTTTGAATTTGAAGATATGCTACCTTGAGAAAGCTCAGAGTTGCAAAGCATGAGAAATTTATTGCTTGGTTCTCTTGCCCAGAATAGCATTCATTCAATTTTAAATGTCACTGAAGTGCATTTATGTCAAAAGAAAGATACCTAATCAAACTGACAATGACTCCGTGATCAGCACTGGGCAGAAATTATTCTATGAAGTATCTGCCATGCAAATTGATAGGGGAACTTAACAAAGATGATACCTCATGTTTCATCAAACACCACAGCAATTTCTCAAAAGCTAAAATGTGCCCTTAAAAAAACCTACAAGTTCTTTTGAGGTTATATTAATTATCCCACTACCAACAGATTTTGTTCACAGTTAGTAGAGTTTCTAAATATTCTATAATTTACATTGTGATGGTTAGTTTCATGTGTCAACTTGACTGGGCACAGGGTGCCCAGATATCTGATTAAAAATTATTTCTTGGTGTGTCTCTGAGGGTATTTCTGGATAAATTAACATTTGAACCTGTAGCTAAGTAAAGCAGATTGCCCTCTCCGATGTGGTGGGCCTCCCCAATCCACTAAAGGTCCAAATTGAGACAGAATCTTCCATCTCAACCTTACTATCTTCAAGTAAGGATATAGGTCTTCTTCTACCTTCAGACCAACTCAGAGTGAAATTTACACCATTGGCTCTCCTGGTTCTTGGCCTTCAGAGTTGGAATGGAATCATACCAGTGCCTCTGCGTGACTGGGACTTCTCCTATTGTTTCTGTTTCTCCAGAGAACACCGATTAATACAGAGATCAGTTGTCTTTTGATTTTGTTAACGGTTTCCTTTGCTGTGCAAAAGCTTTTGATCTTGATGAAATCCCAATAGTTCATTTTTGCCCTTGCTTCCCTTGCCTTGGCGATGTTCCTAGGAAGA
>NC_081575.1:6411188-6449634 GCF_022355385.1 Mustela nigripes | reverse complement strand
TTGAAAATAGAACTGCCCTATGACCCAGCAATTGTACTACTGGGTATTTACCCTAAAGATACAAATGTAGTGATCCAAAGGGGCACGTGCACCCGAATGTTTATAGCAGCAATGTCCACAATAGCCAAACTATGGGAAGAACCTAGATGTCCATCAACAGATGAATGGATCACGAAGATGTGGTATATATACACAATGGAATACTATGCAGCCATCAAAAGAAAGGAAAATGATTTTTTTTCTCCTGCATTCTCCTTTCCTTTAAGTAAGAATTATAAAGTGCCTCAGCTCATGGTTACATGAGAAGAGTGAGAGGGCAAACCAGGGAAAAATAAGTTAAATAAGTTAGTATATTATATTACTTATGATATATAGTATTTACAGTAACCAGTATATATATATATATATATATATATACAATCTATACTATATGATCTGTTTTCCTTTTATATAACTTAAGTATATGTGTATATATTTTTTCTCTAATGTCTTTTGTTTCATTTATCATATCTTATATATTGTTCCTCATTTATGCATGTGTATGTGCAGATATATCTATAAGATAGATCCATAAAAGTGGAGCTCCCAGGTCAAAGGATGGATGAATTTTTTATTTTGATAGGTGTAAGCAAATTGCAGTCACCAAGGAAGGATATACCAATCACAATGCTTCAATAGTTTAAGAACACACCATATATTTACCAACATGTTATATTTTTATTCTTATTATTTAATCTTTGGAAATCTGATAAGTAAAATGTAGTTTTTTTAAATGTGCCTTTCTATAATCATGAAGGGATTTGAATAGTACATGAGCAGGATGTGTGATTGGTGGTTGAAGGAGATAGCACATGGTCATTATCTATCTTCCCCATGTGTTTTTTTTTAAATTTTTTATTTTTTATATAAACATATATTTTTATCCCCAGGGGTACAGGTCTGTGAATCACCAGGTTTACACACTTCACAGCACTCACCAAAGCACATACCCTCCCCAATGTCCATAATCCCACCCCCCTCTCCCCAACCCCCCCCCCCCCGCAACCCTCAGTTTGTTTTGTGAGATTAAGAGTCACTTATGGTTTGTCTCCCTCCCAATCCCATCTTGTTTCATTGATTCTTCTCCTACCCACTTAAGCCCCCATGTTGCATCACTGCTCATGTGTTTTATTGCCTTGTTTTTATATTGTCAACTCTAAAATCTTTTCCTTATAGACCTATTAACTAGTCAACAAAGTACCACTTTAGGAGAATCTACTCAGAGAAACGATTGCCCTCAACCCCATTCCAGTGGTCCATAAGTTCCACTATGGACAAACCATATCTTATGTCTTTTGGCAATGATTGAAACTCTGTTTTAGAGAAATGACTTTAGAAGCCTGATTAGAAAGGCAAGGTATTGCAGGCAAGCCAGTTAGGTGGCTATAGCAATCATCCGGGGAAGAGAAAAAGTCCAATAGTATGTCAGAAGTGGTAATGGATAGGAGAGATGGTATTTTGAAACCCCTTAAGGAGAGAAACTCAACAGGACTCAGTAACTAATTTAATCTGAGGGCAAGAAAGAGGGAGGCTTTTGAGATGATGCTAGGTTTGTTGTCTTTGCACTACCATGTCAATAAAGAAACCATTAGCCAACTCAGCAAACAGAAAGTAGAAGCAAAATGCTTCACTTTTTGGAGGACAATCTAGTTTTGAACATTTACAGTTTAAGATGCCTACAGAATATCCAATTGGAGAGGCTCAGGAGCCACGTCAAAATTGGAATATGCAATGTAAGAGAAAAAAGCAAGTGATCTGTATTTAAAATCTTGGAAAAATGGATTTAAAGAAATTTGGCATGAGTTTCCTATTTAAACATGAAGGAAAATAAGATAAAATAGTAGTGTTGAAGAAAAACAAACTGCTTCAGGGATTATACTGAACTAGAGTCAAATAGGCTTATACATTTTTATGAACACACTTTAAAATTTTCTATCTTGCAACTGTGTCTATAAAACAAGGACAATAATGGAAAAAATTACTTGACTAAACACAATATAAAGATTCTCACAGTCACAAAGCAAATATGAGTGTCTATTCTCTCCCTCCCCCACATACTCCTAAAAAGGAGTCCTGTTGAGTTTCTCTCCTTAAGGGGTTTCAAAATACCATCTCTCCTATCCATTCCCACTTCTGACATACTATTGGACTTTTTCTCTCCCCCACATACTCCTAAAAAGGAGATAATTACTACATTTTTATAATATCTTGGAGCAAGAGACTTTTCTAAACAGAACACCAAAGCAGAAATATTTTTTTCTAAAGGGCATTAAGAAGGGCGTGTGTTATGATGAGCACTGGGTTATAAACAATTAATGAATCGTTGAACACTACACCAAAAATTAATGTTGGATAACTGAACATAATAATAAAAAAAAGAAAAGAAATATATGTAATTCGAGGGTGAATATATGAAAATTATTCAGGTAATTAAACTTAATCATACAAGGAAAATTTAGATCTTCTATGGCATTATTTATTAAATTGAGCACATATTACTAAAAAAATAAATAAAAGGTTTATTTACTTTAGAAAGAGAGAGAAAGCATAAGGGGCGGGGTAGGGAGAGGGACAAGGAGAGAGAAAATCTCAAGCATACTCCCTGCTAAGCAGGGAGCCTGACACGGAGCTTAATCCCACGACCCTGAGGATCATGGTCAAAATCAAGAGTCAGACACTTAACCAACTGAGCCACCCAGGTGCCCCCAGAGTAGAAATCTTTAAGATTAACTAGTTTTGACTACATGAAAAAGTAATATTCATGCATCACAAAAAGAAAGCATAGAAAATAGTCTGCAAATGATATAATGGATATATATTTGTAAAACATGACATATAAAAAGTTATTATCTTTATTCTATAACAGACTTTTACAAATCAACAAGAGAAAAGTGATAAAACAGGAAAAAACAGGAAGAGTGATCAAATAGACAACTCATAAAAAAGGTACAATGATGCAATAAACATGGTACAAAATATTCTATCTCACCAATAGTCCAGGAAAATAATTAAATTAAAATAATGAAATAATTTCCCCTATCAAACCTTCAAAGCTGTGAAAAGTAAGGATAACCTTCATGCAGGCAATACATTGAGATGGGTCTTCTCAGAGTTACTGATGGCAACAAAAATTGTACCACTTCCTATAACTTAGCAACAGATGCCAAAACTCCTTAAAATGTTCATATGCAACTGCTTTATCATAAGAAAATAGACCAGCATTTATAAATATCTATGTTAAAAGACGTGCATCACGTTAAAACAATAGAGGGTTAGTGAAATAAATCATGATTTATACCAGGGAAATATAATTCAGCCACTAAAAATCACTTTTCTAGTAATATATAATGGCATAAAAGTGTTTAAAATTTAATGCTAAGTGGCTAAAGCATGATACCAAGCAATTTATGGAGCACAATGGCATAAATGTAAATTTGTTTCCCCAATCCCTTCAATCTCAATCTCAATTTCTCTCCTCCTTCTGCCTTTCCCCCTCTAAGAAAATACCCAAAGATGCCCATTTTGGCTATCTCTCAATAGGATTATTGCTGATTTTTATTTTATACAATTCTTTATTCTTCTCTGAAATGAGCTTGTATTGTTTAATAATGAAGGAAAAAAAATTCTACACTTACAACCTGTCTTCCTGCCAACTGCTATTTAAGACTGATAAAACTTATAGAATCTTAACATCTTGTTACCATTTTCACACTGCTTTCATTTTTGGACTCACTGCTGAGTAAAAAAGATCTTTAGGGACTATCAGCTAAATGGGTTCATTTTGAAGATAAAAGTAAGGGAGGCTCATGGAGAAGAAGGTCCTCACCCAGAATCACATAGTAAATTGTCAGCAGAAGTAGAACAAGATCTCTGGTGGTCTGACTGCTTAGTTATTTTTACCATATCAACATACTCATTCAACATATTCATTTATATTCCTTCTTTCTGGGGATCTGATTCTAAATACTAATCTCTTCAGATTAGAACCATCTTTGAAATAAAAGAACTATAGCAGTTATTTCCCTTTCTTCAGGTTACCTTAATCTTAAACACACTGATTTATTTAGTTTCCACTATGTTCAGCAGACTTTTATGTGCTATATAAAAAAAAAAAAACAGGAAATGAAATAAGACCTGATCCCCACCTTTGAGAAGTGTTTACACTAATAAAGGAAGCAGATATATAGAGAACAAATGGAAAGCAGAACAAAACAAGAACTAAAGGAGCACAGACAAGGGGTACAGTAATTCTGATTACCTGAAGGTATCCCATGTCCTGGAGTCTATTCATTGATTCCTGAGTACATAGACGCCTTGGTTGTTGATTTTAGACATTTGTGATTATCTCTTGACATTGTCCATCTCAGGATATTTGGGCAACCCAACATAGAATGCTCATAATGACATTGATGGCACATCTTTTTTTTTTTAAGATTTTATTTATTTATTTGACAGAGAGAGAGAGATCAGTTAGGCAGAGAGGCAAGCAGAGAGAGAAGGAGGGGGAAGCAGGCTCCCCGCTGAGCAGAAAGCCCGATGCAGGGCTTGTTCCCAGGTCCCTGAGATCATGACCTGAGCTGAAGGCAGAGGCTTAACCCACTGAGCCACCCAGGCACCCCTGGGGGCACATCTTTCCACTGCATCTCTGCTCATAACTGTACACTGGGCACATTCTCAGGGTTTATCCTCATATCACTGATTCCCTCTGTAGACACTCTTTTATTCTTCTATTTTTAAAAAAGATTTATTTATTTATTTTAGAGAGAGAGTGAAAGTGGGGGGCAGGGACAGAGAGTGGGGGACAGAGAGGAAGAGAGAGACAGACTCCCCACTGAGCACAGAGCCAGACATGTGGCTTGATCTCACAATACTGATATCATGACGTGAGCTGAAATCGAGTCCAACATTCAAATGACTGAGCCACCCAGGCACCGCAATCTCTCTGTAGACACTCTTTAATTCACCTTATTTTATGAGGATTCAGAGGTTATTAGAAGTATATATTAGATCTTCCTTATTTTGTCCAAATAATTTATATAAATGCAATAAATATATAACAATGATCTAATATATGCAAAGAATAAGTCCACATAGAGAACAAAGACACTGTCTATGCCATCAATATGAGTAACAATGTGCTAAGCCAAGGGAAACTCCTGAAAAATCTGGAACAAATACCTATAACAAGTCATTTTGTTGAAACGAGCAACTGGTACAAAAATTTGTAAGCATACACAAAGCTTCTCAGTTCTCCCTAATATCTCACTGGCTTGTCTTCTCTTTCTGTGGCACAGACTGTTTTTGTTTTCTTTCACTTCTAATCTACTTCACCAATGAGCCAGCAAGTCTAATGCTGGGAGTCTTCCTGTTCCTTAATGTGTAAAATACCAGTAAGACCTTTCTGTTTTTCCTTACGTCTTTTCATAGCAGGTAGGAGAATGAGCACTGGTTTGGGAGTCACCAAAAATTTGTTCTTGACCAATCCTATCCTTTTTATTCTGTGATTGTAACTCTGGTATGCCTTTGTTTCTATACAATGGGGAAAAAAGTGGCTGTTACTTCCTGCCTCTTTTTCCTCGCATTTGCTTTCCACAAGTCATTTCAAGTGGAGTCAGAGTTGAAACTTATCTATAGCTTCAAGCCTACTTCAGTTCCTAGTCTAATCTAAGCCAAGACTATGTGTGTTGATAGCTTCAGTCCTGTCTACCGGTGGAACCTGGAGAGTGCCCCCCCCCCATTAATTCAGGACTCAGTGTGCTAGGGATCAGCTTTAAGTACCTCTATGCCTCAATGTTTATGAGCAGGTGTCTGTCTCACTTTCTCTGCTGAGCAATTCATTGTGATTCTGGTCCTATGACTCTGTCTACTCTGCTAGACCCTGACCATCCCCTACCCCCTTCCTTGAACTCTCTTCCCTGTATTTCTCCAAGTCTCTTTGCTGATAAGTCAGGACCATAGTGAGTCCTACTGAATTCTACCTGACACCTAAAACCCCTGCTACAATGGCCTTTCACCAGATAGGGCTCCCATAAAAATGTATCTGTACAAACCACGAGGGACTGTGAACTCTGAGAAACAAACAAGGTTTTGGAGGGGAGAGGGGTGGGGGGTTGGGTGAGCCTGGTGATGGGTATTAAGGAGGGCACGTATTGCATGGAACACTGGGTGAGGTACATAAACAATGAGTGTTGGAACACTAAAAGAAAATTAAATTAAACTTTAATTTAATTTAAAATACAAAAATCAAAAACAAACAAAAAAAAACCTATCTGTATTAGGCTCAGACACTGACAAAATCCCAAGGTAGCTATTCCCTTTGGACAACTCTGCAATTAGTAATACTTTCCCTTCTTCTACTTCTTTGCAACCCAATGGTGCTGAGGTTCTAGTATGCCTCATCCCTAAGACACCCAAGCAATGACAACATCTGCTCTGTCTACCTCAAAAAGCTGTTGAGGGTATTAAATGAACAATAAATGTGAAAATGCTTGGAAAACCATAAAGATTTATTCAAATGTTAGTGCTTCATCTTACTGTTTACAAACAGTTGTTAAAGGCACTTTCCTCTCAAGATACTTCAGAGAGATGCTGTATGCTTGGAGCACTGTGAGCTTCATCACTTGGTTAGCACCTGCCTGCTCTGTTTCGAGAAAAGATTTAATTGCTTTTCCATGTTTTTCCCCAAAGAATGGCACCTGGTTTTATGAAAGACTGTGTAAACACATTTTGTCATACTTTACCAAACAATGTCAGCATGTTCTGCCTCTCCATGAAGGAGAAGAGAAAACTGACTAATCACAAGGTGAAATGTTAAAAAGGTCACCATAGTGGGTTCACTTGCCTAATTTATATACATTCATCCAATTTTATGAAACCTAAGTGGCAAATGGAAAAGGAGAGGAAAGCCAGCACCATCTAAGACAGAGCACGTTGTGGAAACATGGGAACAGATGTCAAATCATCTGTCTCCCAGCTAGAATCTTCTGATCTTCCTCAGGTGCTATAGTCAGTACGAAACCTTAGCAATTGCCATATTTTAAGTAGTGCTTTCTTGACTATATTTCTAAAAAGTCTGCCAACCCAAACAAAGAATTTCACCATTCTACTGAACAGTGTCTCTCAGTGTTAAAGAAGAGACTTATTTCCTGAGGAATAAGAGAACATTATGAAGAAAGTAAATATGAAAAAATAGCAGCCTTATATTCCCCTGAGAAGAGTAACAAAACTACCCTAAATCACAAGGGGAAATGATTTTCAATGTACTTGTAATTCTACCCCATCATATTCTGCACAAGAATTAAGGGGACAGATTCAATCACTATCAGATAGCCCCACAAGTGACTATGTTGTACGGATATTACTGTTAGGCTATACCATCAAGGAGACATACCAGGCTGACCCTGTCCATTTCACCCTCACTCTCAGCCCATGTGCCAAAAAAAGCAAGGCTTAGGTCCTTAAATCTTCTACTCAGTATATAATGAAGTATCCACAGCAGGGAAATATGAGCCAGAAACAGTAAGGAATAAGCTCTATAAATACTTTTCAGATGAGCAGCTTGTATAGGTATGTGCAGCCCCCTTTTTATGTCATTTCCTTATGCAAAAGATTCCTCTCTCCTTACTACCCCAACCCCCCATACTTCAAGGAACCAAACTTCCTCCTATTCTCCCCTTAAACATTAGTGTACATTTAAATCAATCTGTGACTTCTCCTTGGACTTCTGTCAGTTTGGGGGATTGAAGACTTTGTCACCCATAAAATAAAATCCCAGATAAGGGAAAGGCATGAGGATCTCAATTATTTACCCAAGCCACAGAATTACCCCATGGCACAGCAGCCTCCTCTACCTCTGTGTACAACAAGGCCAGCAGAACAGAGTGACTAAAGATCCAGTCTCTAAGCTATTCAGTAGCTGTATGTTTTTGGGTAAGTCATCTCATTGGGCCATAGTTCCCTCATCTGTAAAGTGGGGATGAGATAGGACTTATTTATAATTCTGTTCTTTGATTTAAATGGAATGATCCTTATAAAACACTTTTCTGGTATGTGGTATGTGTTTTATCAATTATCAATCATTATTATGGTTTGAATTGTGCCCCTAATTCATAACTTAAAAACCTAATCCCTCAGAACCTCAGTACCTCAGAACATGACCTTATTAGGAGACATTAAGAACTTACTTTGTCTTGGGGCACCTGGGTGGCTCAGTGGGTTAAGCCTCTGCCTTCGGCTCAGGTCATGATCTCAGGGTCCTGGGATCGAGCCCCGCATCGGGCTCTCTGCTCAGCGGGGAGCCTGCTTCCTCCTCTCTCTCTCTCTCTGCCTCTCTGCCTACTTGTGATCTCTGTCTGTCAAATAAATAAATAAATAAAATCTTTAAAAAAAAAAAAAGAACTTACTTTGTCTTTACAAAGGTAACTAAGTGAAAATGAGGTCACCAATATGACTGGTGTCCTTATAAAAAGGGTAAATTTGAAAACAGGGAGATTGAATACAGAGAGAACACCATGTAAAGACACAGAAAGAAGATAGCCATCCACAGACCGAGGAGAGAGGCCTGGAACAGATCCTTCCCTCACAGCCCTCAGAAGGAATCAACCCTGTTTACACACCTTGATCTCAGACTTTGAGCCTCCAGCAATCTGACACAGTAATTTGTGTTCAAGCCACTCAGACTATGGTGATTTGCCACAGAAATCTTAGAAAACTAATATAATAATCATTTTTTCTCTTTTTTTCTCAAGTTTTTATTCAAATGCCAATCCAACACACAGTGCAATACTAGCCCCAGGTACAGAATCCAGTAATTCATCACCTACACTCAACACCCAGTGTCCATCCCAAGTGCCCTCCTCAATACCCATCACCCACTAAACCTATGTATCCCCCTGCCTACCTCCCCTCTAGCAACTACTAGCCTGCTTTCTGAAGTCAAGAGTCTGTCTTTTGGTTTGCCCCTCCATTCCCCCTGCTTATGTTTATTTGTTTTCTTTCTTAAATCCCACATATAAGTGAAATCTATGGTATTTGTCTTTCTCTGACTGTCTTATTTCACTTAGCATAATACTATATAGCTCCATGTTGCAAAGGGCAAGATTTCATTCTTTTTATGGCTGAGTAATAGTCAATTAATACAATTACCATTTATTATAAAGCTGACTAAACATATATAACTCTTTCTGGTCAGCATGTTTGTTTGAGGATCTCAGAAAACAAGGTATATAAAAATAATTATAGTCTAGGGAGAGGTCAGTGTACCCATGTCTATTTCAAGGTATAGGTAAGTAAAAATAAGTAATAAATAGGGTAGCCATATAATTTATCACCAAACTGAGATAATTTTGAGGTTGAAAGGGGGATTTTTTTTGATATTTTATTTGATTTATTTGACAGGGAGAGAGAGAACAAGAGAGAGAATAAGCAGGAGGAGCAGCAAGCAGATGGAAACGGAAAAGCAGGTTACCTACAGAGCAAGGAGCCCAATGCAGGACTCAATCCCAGGATCCCTGGGATCATGACCTGAGCCAAAGGCAGATGCTTAACCAACAGAGCCACCCAGATGGCCCGAAAAGGGGATATTATTAATAAATAGACTCAATCATCAAAACAAGTGAAAAACCAGGACTTGTGGTCTCCCCAACAATGTAGAACAAGGATGTGTTATGCCCCCGCCCCTCTCCATCAACCAGGTCTGCTAATGTAACACCCACTAAGTTCCACTAGAGCAATCTAGTTAATTTAACTACAGCTATCAATTAGCTTGGAAAAATATGAGTTAAGATCAGAAGAAAATAAGCTTAAGTTAATTACTTCCATGTAACTGATTTTGACATCTTGTTCATTTCTAAAATATTCTGAGGCTAACAGAGCTTAAATTTGGAGATTTGGACAAGCTTTGGAGTACAGATAAGCATATATACATTGAAGAGCTATTACTTTCTGATTCTCTAACTTGGAATGGAAGCACAAGACAGGAAGGTACTCCATGTAATATACATTTCATCTCAGAACCAGACCTCACTGGCAAACTGAGGGAACAAGTCAAGGGCAGTCATTACTCAGTGGGCGGTGAAAAGAACGCTCTTAGCTCAGAGAAAATTCCTTCTTCTAGACAAAGAAAAGCATGACCCAGGAGTTGTTCTGCCTTCCATTGGTTCTCTACATATCTGCTTCCTTTATTAGAGTAAATGCTTCTCAAAGGTCTTATTTCATTTCCTAGTTTTTATTTTTGTTTCCCTGACTTGGTTCCTCCCTGTTCACACAAGTAGGACCGTTCTAAACTAGAGGTTATTGTGACTGAAATATTTGCTCTCCATACTAATTGATTTTTAAAATTAATCACTTCATTTATAATTCATTCAACCTAGTAGAGATGAACATTCATCATACTAGGAAGACCCTCGGCTCAGAGAGAATATCCACAACTGGTAATTAGTCTATGAACTGGCTCAGGAGTCTTTAAATAAGATTGAAGCCATTTTTATGAAGCTAAAATGCCATGCAACATTAAAAAGTTAAATAACCTTGTGAAGACTTCAGAGAGAGAACTAAATGCAAAGTGAACCTATTTGGAAAACCCTTGAGTCAGTTGATTTTAATACTGATAAGAAAGAGATTAATGAATGGGCATTCCCCAAACTCAGAATTGCCCTCTACCCATGGAGGGGCAATATAGTATAGTGGAAAGATGTGTCTTGTGCTAAGTTAACTGGGATTCTGTCATTTTCTTATAGTATAGTGGAAAGATGTGTCTTGTGCTAAGTTAACTGGGATTTCTGTCATTTCTAGCAGTGTCATCTTCATTCTGAGACTTAGTGTCTATATCTTTAAAATGGAGCAAGTAATATATCCTATTCCTAAATTGTAGGGCCTTTAGGAAGTTTTGATGAGATATGGTATATGAAATCTCTTTATAAATTTTGAAATGTCTCATAGTTTAATTGGTACTATTATTATTAAATTTTTTGAAAGCATAATTAATTATAAACCTTAATAAGTAATTGTTGAGGTACTGAAAGACATGGAATGCTCCTAACCTAATCAAACAGATGGCAGAGCAACAGTACAGCCTATCAAATGCCACAAACTGTCTTTACCTCCCCCTATCCTCATCAAACTCACCTTAAATATAATGATATTAGTGAATGGTAACATTCTACTAAAACACCAAAGGTCCCTTGTGACTGAGTAGGCTTGCCAAGAGCAGCCATACCCAACACTGAAGAGACATGTATGATGTGCCGGAAAACATTCGCACCTATACTAGAAACAAGAAATCAGTGTTTTAGCAAAAGAATATCATACTTCAAACTCAGTACTTGGGCTGGAAATGATAATAACAGAATAATAACATATATAATACGTTGAATAATATATTATATAGATAACAGAGAAGACAACAAAATTTAAACAAGTTGTAGAAATAATTATAATTCAATTGATTTAACCAAGTGATTGATTACAAAAGCCCAGATTCTAGTTCACTGGGCAAGTCCAGATTGTTTATTTCACATTTCTGATTAAAGCAGAGCACAAAATCATTTTCCCCCAGCGTATTGAAAAACACACACAAGCATGATTACTTCCATACCAAAAGGAAACCTTTTCCTGTCATGTTAGTCTTAACCATTACATTCTTATCACATTGAAAATGCCCCTTATAGTCCTATTCACATGGACAGACTCTACAACCTCATGGGATAAGTAACAAATAATAGAAACAGAAGTAAAATCTGGCTCTATCTGGACATTAGGTATGTGTTACTTCCACAGGGCAGAAATTAGATTCAGTACTCATGGGGTGGAGCGAGAATTCACTGTTAACCAAGAATGTAGGAAGAGGTCAATTAAGTAGATGGAAAAAAAGCAAGGATATTAAAGACTGATACAGTATCACAGGTTCTACGAATGACAAGTATTCTCAGGGAACAGGAAGTATGTCTTTTTCTTCATAAAGGGGGAAACTGAGATACAAGAAAAGTTAAAAGAAAAAAGAAAAAAACCTTGTCCAAGGTCACAGAATCAATCATTGGCCATGCTTGGACAAAGACTCAACCCAGGGTACTTTCAACTATGTCATACACAAACTCAAACTCCCATGTATTAAAAGTTCATATGTCAGGTATTTTTTTCAAATTATACAAAGAAAGTAAGTGGGGGGAGATTATTCACTTTGAAATAAAAAGACTTTGCTTTAAGAAAAATCTCACAGTGGGGTTCCTTGAAAAAGCAGTTCTCTTGCATTTGATTTTTTTTTAATTTTTAAAAGATTTTATTTATTTATTTGACAGACAGAGATCACAAATAGGCAGAGAAGCAGGCAGAGAGAGAGGGAAGTGGGCTCCCTGCTGAGCAGAGAGCCCAATGTGGGGCTTGTTCCCAGGACCCTGGGATCAGGGCCTGAGCCAAAGGAAGAGGCTTTAAGTCACTGAGCCACCCAGGCACCCCTTCTCCTGCTTTTGAAATTATACTTGACTCCTACTGAAAATGCGGGGCCACTGTAGTAATGCAGAGTCCTAGTCCCCCAAACACTAAATAGGACTCTGATGAAGTTTGAAATTAATTTTGTTTGCATAAATAATCATAGTGGTAGTCATGACTCCATGGGCATATAAATCAGAGATGTTGTGGAAATGAGCATTTTATAGGTATGGAAAAATTGCAGTCAGAGAAGCCTTGGGGAAGGGCACATTTGGGTTTGACTTGGTGAGTTATTATTTCCTGGCTTGTTTTGAACAGCCTTTCCAGAGCAGTGGTGTTTTTCACTCACACAGCTACGTGTCATTCCCTCTGGGAAAACTGGGACTCATATCTTTCTCCCTGATTATACCATGATTTCCTCAAGGGCAAGGCCAAAGATCTCAATGTTCTCATCTCTGTGCCCCTACGTTCAGCACAATGTCTGGCACAGAAAAGAAGGTATTCGATGACTGGTGAAAAAGGTGAGGGAGTCCACTAATGTTTCTTCAAGTCGTAGATTTTATACATAGAAATCTCTAAGCAAAGGGATATGTGATGTTTTTGTGGCTAGAAATGGACAATTAAAATGATATAGCTCATCAGATGGTGATAGATGCTAGGAAAAAGTGGGGCAGGGTTATAGAGAGTACTGGGGAGGTGGAAGGAGGTATGGAAGTTGAAACAGGGAGATTGGGGAAGGCCTTTCTGTGAAAGCGACCTGTGAGCAAAGATTTGAAGGAGATAATGCACTAAACTATGCTGTCCAATGGGAGAAAAGTGCTTCAGGCAGACGCAAGGACTAGGGCAAAGTTCTCAGAGCCTGCCAGTCTGAATAAGAGCAAGAAGTTTGCCTAGCTGGAAGAGAGTGCATAGAAGAAAGTATAGTAGGACTTAAGGGTAGAAGGGTAACTAAGGTCCAATATTATGAAGGATCTCATAAGTCACTGTAGAGGGTTCAAAGCAGAAAACTGACATGATCTGACTGGGGTCTAAAGATCACGTTGGCTTCTATTATTAGAATAAGCCATAGGAAGCGAGGGAGGCAGCAGGGAAATCTATCAGGAAGATATCTTTAATTATTTATGTAGAAGTAGGTGGTGACTTGGATTAGGTTGGTGGCAGAGGATATAGTAAGAAGTGGCCAGATTCTGGACACATTTTGAATATGGAACAGACAGCATCTGCTGTTGGGTATGAGAGACAAAAAAGAGCTAAGGATGACACCAATATTTCTGGCCTAAGAAATTGGGAGGGTGTTTCTATTGACTGACATGGAAAGGCTAGGGAGAAAAAAGGGTTTTCTTGGAGCACAGGGTGCACAGATCAGAGTTGGATATGGGCATATTTAATCTGGGATGTCTATTTGCTGTCCGGGAGGATTCATACAATAGGCAGCTAGAATTCATGATGGGTGCCCAGGCTGGAGACACAATTTAGGGATCCCTCTGAATTGGATGGTATTTAAAGTTAATTTATTTATTTTATGAAACCAACAGGAGAAGTGTGCCCCTACCCTAAATGTGTATGTTAAAGTCCGAACTTCTAATACCTCAGAATGTGAAATAGGGCCTTTACAGAAGTAATCAAATTAAAATGAAGTAATTAGAATGGCACTATTGAAATAGGACTGATGTCCTTCTAAAAATGAGATATTTGATGACACACAAGAGGGATGATCCATGCTAACATGAAGATGGCCATGTACAAGCCAAGGAGAGAGACATGGAACAGATTCTTCTTCCCTCACAGCATGCAGAAGGAATCAACCCTGTTGACATGCTCATTTTGGACTTCTAACCACCAGAACAGGGAGACAATAAATTCCTATTGTTTAAGTCATTCAATTTGTGATACAAACTGAATGAGCAAATGTGAATAAAGATGTCTGAGAAGTGAAGTGAACTCTAAGCCACTATAACTTTTAGAATTCATGAAAAGGGAAAACAATCAGGAGATTGAGGAAGAGCAGACAGTGAGGTGAAAGGAAAATCAGAAAACTCCTGAAAGCAAAGTCAAGAAGTGTTACAGCAAGGAGGGAGTGATGACCTTCATCAGCTACTATTTATAGGTCATGTAAGAGAAGGGGTAATAATTGATCATTGTAGTTAACAACATGGATTTCATTGTTGATCTTCAAAATAACAGTTTCAGTACAATAATGGTGGTGAAAGCCTAACTGGTGTCGGTACAAGAGAGACAGGGAGAAGAGAGAGTGAAAATAACAAATGGAAGAGGTTTGAAGAGGTTTACTGAGAAGGAAGAGAGATTTGTGGTGCTAGTGGGAAGGATGTGTGGAGGATTCTGTTCTTAAGATTGGAGAAATTAGGGGCACCTGGGTGGCTCAGTGGGTTAAGATTGGAGAAATTATAGCATATTGGTATTAAAAGGGATCCACTGAATTAAAGTTGGTAATATAATGAGCAGGAAGAATTGCTGAAACAACATCTTTGAAAAAGAATTGGGATGTGGTGTAAATGGAAAGGCAACAAGAAAAAAAGGATGAGTATAATACAGTTTGATATAGTATGACATAGCAGGTAATTTTTGTGAAAATGTAATTAAATACAGTTAGAGCTCTTAGCCCAATGCCTAGCACACTGTGACTGTTCAATGAATATTATCATTAGATGTTATATAAATGCTGTTGAACTAATCTTCCATTCTCTGCTTTTTTTTACTCTCATTTGTGAGTCATCTACATGTAAGTGTGTGTTATGTCATGAATATAGCTGAGATTATCTTAAGAATGTAGATAGAGACAGAGACCTCTGAGAATTTCAAAGTTTAGAGAACAGAAAGACGAGGCTGAGCGGCCAGGAGAATGAGCAACCTGAACTGTACATGAAACCAAAATGGGAAGGATTCCTTAGACTGGGTGGAAATTAAAGATAACAGAAACCATGATCCTCTAAAGTCCCTATGCTGTCAGCAAGGAATCCTGTGGCAGAGGAGAGGGTGGCTCACTGGAAAAGCAAGTAGAGGGGAAATGAGGACGAAGTGGCCTAGGATACTACGGAGTCACCGAACCTCAGTGTAGTCCACACTGAGGCCAGATCAGAGGAGGGAAATCTGGGAATTCCTTAAATGTTATTTGGATTTCCGAACTATCGGCAATACCTTCCTCTCTGCAATATCATAAATCTATAGTTTGCCATTCAATCAGATTAATCTAGTGTAACTGTTCATCAAATACATCTTAAATTTGAAGGCTCTCTGTCCTAAAATTTGGCTAGTAGCTTTAACGTTCCATTCTATAAATGGAAATTATGTCACATTCTGAAAGAAGTTTCCAAATACGTGAACACGTCAATTTCAGAAACCCTGACAGACTTCTTGGATTGTTTTTCTCAGGACTGACATAAATCAGTATGTCTTTTAGTGTATTTTATTTGTTTTTTTTTTAAGTATTTTTCAATTAATATGTTTTAACAGCTACCATTTACATATGAAAACTTTGATAAAAGTTAAAATAAAAGAAAGGGCAAAGATCTGACAGGTAGTGTAAACAAAATTTAAAGTAGGTTTGATAATATAAAATTCAGACAAAGAGAATTTAAAGCAAAAGGCACTAAATGTGGAAAGGAAGGTCATATTTTGTAGACAAAAAGAAGTCAGAAAGACCATCGGAAACTCTTTATAAATACAAATAAATACATAATCATGACATTATTCATAATAACAGTAAACTAGAATAAACAAAGCTACATAAATATAGAATACTAAATACATGACTAGAAAATGATAAGCAAAATACATCAGAAAATTATCAATGATAATGTAAGGAGTAATATGATTAGATAGGAATTTGATTAAAAAAAAAGATTTGACTCATAGTAGCCTAAATTAAAACATGAGATCCATAGAGAGAATCTTAAATTTTATTGACAGCATAACACATTTAAATAAATGGGAAAACATACTAAATTCTCGGATAGGAAGAAGTAATATAGTAAAAATTCCAATTCCTCCTTTCATTATTCATAGGCTTAACATGATCACAGATTAAGCCCTTACTAAAATTGAATTAAAGTTTTTATAAAAGGCTAAAATTCATGTAAAGAATATTGGGCAGTAATTTCAGGAAGTTTTGAAAAGAATTGCCCTCTCAAAAGCAAGTTCAAGGACTGGCTGGCTGATCACTAAGACAGAAGGCAGAAAAAAAAATGACAGACAGAAGGCAGAATCCTAAAATGGACCCTATGAACTTAATGTTGTCAGATTTAGCAACCAAAGTTCAACAAATATGTTGGCGACAACAGCAAAAACTTCACCAATCCCTAAAACAACTTAAAGGGAAAGAAAGTTAGCAAATATTGCAACAAATACGGCAAATAAGACAAAAACAATTATTAATGTTCTTACCGTTGTTTTACAAACCAATAAGGGCGAACACTGACTCCCCCCAAATGGTAAAGAATACAAACCACAATTTCACCAAAGAAATGTAAATGGCCAATAAATACATATAACTATGTTTGACTTTACAACTAATCAAAAACAAAACAACTTAGTCCACCCTGTCCTGGATTTCTCTTCCACCTGATCTCTGTGTGACTGATCTCATCTTACTTTTTAACTTACGTTTTCTGTATCACCTCCTCATTGAGAACTTTCCTAACTGCCTAATTTAAGTAGTCACACACAATTCCAACAGACACACGTTTTCCACTATTGCCATTGGGTTCTTTCACAGCACTTACCTTAAGAATGTATTTGATCTCTCTGATACAAGGAATTTGAGAGGCAGGGCAGGGGGTTGTGGGGGAAACGGAAGGAAAAAATGAAGCAAGATGGGATCAGGAGGGAGACAAATCATAAGAGACCCTTAATCTCAGGAAACAAACTAAAATTTGCTGGAGGGAGGGGGGGGGTGGGAAGGATGGAGTGGCTGGGGGATGGACACTGGAGAGGGTGTGTGCTATGGTGAGTCCTGTGAACTGTTTAGGACTGAGGATTCACAGACCTGCACCCCTGAAACAAATAATACATTATATGTTAATAAAAAAGAATGTATATGTTGATTTCTGTCTATCACATTAGACAAAAAAAAATTCCCCAAGAGTAAGGAATATCATTTTTTTTAAAATTTTTTATAAACATATATTTTTATCCCCAGGGGTACAGGTCTTTTTTAAGTTTATTTATTTAAGCAATCTTTACACTCAAGATTGGTTCTGAGCTCATGACCCCAGATCAAGAGCCACATGCTCTATCAACTAAGCCAGCCAGGCATCCTTAGGAATATCATTTATTTACATATATATAGATAGATAGATAGATATATCTTACCACAGTAACTGGCAGAGGGTAGGTATTCAAGTTTTGTCAAACAGACAAATTAAATGAATAAAGTTATTTTTTTATTCCATTTGCTTTTTTAGAATGACAATGTCTGCTGTTAGAAAAGACCTCTCAAACACTGCTGGTAGGGGTTAAAAATTGGTACAATCATTATGGAGAGCATTTTGTTCTTTTTTTTTTTAATATTTATTTATATGACAGAGAGACACAGCAAGAGATAGAACACAAGCAGTGAGAGTGAGAGATGGAGAAGCAGGCTTCCTGCCAAACAGGGAGCCCGATATAGAGCTCGAGGGCTCGATACCAGGACCCTGGGATCATGCCCCGAGCCCAAGGCAGCCGCTTAACAATTGAGCCACCCAGGTGCCCGCATTTTGTTCTTATGTTAAAACACAAGTCAGCTGTTATCTCTTCTCTGTTCAAAACCTTCCAATAATCGCTCTTCTCCTTCAGAACCCAGAAATTCCAAAAGGGCCTACAAAGTTCTACATGATCTGCTGTCCCCTTTACCTCTCTGCTGTTCTGGCCACATGGGCTCCTTCTCTCTTACCATTCACTCTGCTCTAGCCACACTGAACTTCTTGTAGTTCCTTGCAATACCTTAGACATGCACTTGGCTTTGGGTCTTTAAATATTTGTCATTTTCCCTGCCTGAAGTGCTCTTCTCTGGATATATGAACCTCCCTCCCTTCCTCCTTCAGTTTTCCTTCAAATGCCACCTCAGAAGGGAGATCTTCTATGACTACTTCATAAAAATAGTAATCCCACCTCATGCCCAACCCCAGAGCTCCTCATAACATTATCCTCCTTTGTTTTTTACCTATCACATATCACTACCCAACATATTTTATGTTTATTTGTAATACATTGATTTATAACATTTATATAAATAATGTTTGTTTCTTTCACTAAAGTAGTAGCTGCATGAGTAAAGTGATATTTTTAATCCATTAATAAATACCAAAACTCTTGAAGAGAGCCTGGCACAAAGTAGATTATCAATAAGTATATATTGAATGAATGATTAAATAAATTAATGAATGAATAATTATCAAGAGCCAGAAAAATGTTCATGCCATCTCACCAAGTACTACTAATTATGGTAATCTATGTTAAATAAGAGGTCTAGTTGTACAAAGATCTATTTACCAGACTTTCCTTCACAATGTCACTTATGAGAATGACAAATTAGAAATAGTTTTCATGTTCCATCATACATGAGAAGTCAAATAAAATGTTCTCCAAAAATTTAAATGGAATATTATGCAAGCATTTAAAATTATATCATTATAAACATATACAAAAAACATGGAGAAGAGAGTAAAAAAGAAAGAAAGAAAAACAGAAAAAGAAAGGTTTTTTCCTTCTTTTTTAAAGAATATGTTTGAACTTAAATGAATATCAAATTAATATAGACTGATATTTACTCATGTTACATATGAACTTCATAGTAACCACAAACCCAGAATCTAAGATAGATACACAAAATATATAAAGAAAGCCAAACATAACATTATGCACATAACATAAAACCAAACATAACACTAGCAAAAAATATCAATAATTATATCCCTATCCAATAATTATGTGAACTATAAATGGCTTAAAAGTTCTAATCAAAAGACATAGGGGGGGCACCTGGGTGGCTCAGTGGATTAAGCCGCTGCCTTCGGCTCAGGTCATGATCTCAGGGTCCTGGGATCGAGTCCCGCATCGGGCTCTCTGCTCAGCAGGGAGCCTGCTTCCCTCTCTCTCTCTCTCTCTCTGGCTGCCTCTCTGTCTACTTGTGATTTCTCTCTGTCAAATAAATAAATCTTTAAAAAAAAAAAAAGACATAGGGTGACTTAACGGATAAAAAATAAGGCCCACATATTTCATGGAGCACTGGGTGTAGTACATAAACAATGAATCTTGGAACACTGAAAAAATTAAATTAAATTAAAAAAAAAGAAAAAAAAATAAGACCCATCTATGTTGTTTGCAACAGATTTAACTCAGACCTAAAGACACATACAGACTGAAAGTGAAGGGATGGGAAAATATTTACCATTCAAATGTAAGCAAAAAAAAAAAAAAAAAAGGCAGGGTGGCAACACTTACATCAGGCAAAATCGACTTTAAAACAAAGACTGCAATAAAAGACAAAGAAGGGTATTACATAATGATAATGATGAAGAGATCAATCCAACAAAAGGATATAACTATTGTAAATATCTATGCACCAAATGCAATTCCATCAATGGATAGATCATTCAGGCAAAAAATCAACAAAAAACAATGTCTTTGAATTGCACACTGGACCAGATGGACATAAATATATACAGAACATTCCATTCAAAACCAACAGAATACTCATTATTTTCAAGTCCACATGGGACATTCTTCAAGACAGATCACATATCAGGCCTCAAAACAAGCTTCAATACATTTAAGAAGGCTGAAATCATGCTATGTATCTTTTCTGATCAAAACAGTATGAAACTAGAAATAGATCACAAGAAAAAGACTGGAAAAAAAAGAAAACCAAATATGTGGAGACTAAACAACATAATACCAAACAGCCAATGGGTTAATGTAGCAATAAAAGAATAAATTAAAAATACATGGAGACAAATGAAAATGAAAACACAATGGTCCAAACTGTCTGGGACATAGCAAAGGCAGTTCTAAGAGGAAAATACATAGTGATACAGGCCTAATCTTAAGATATAAAAAAAGCTGAGATAAAAAATCTAATCTTATACATAAAGGAACTAGAAAAGGAATGAACAAACCTAAGGTGAGTAAAAGAAACGATAATATAAATCAGAGCAGAAATAAATGACACAGGGACAAAAAAAAAAAATCAAAGAAACCAAGAGTTAATTCTTTGAAAATATAAATAAAATTGATAACCTCCTAACCAGAGTCATCAAGAAAAAAGAGAAAAAACACAAAGTCAGAAATGAGAAAGGTAAAATAACAACTGACACCATAGAAATAAAAATGATTATAAGAGAATACTGTGAAAAATTATATGTCAACAAATTGAACAACCTAGGAGAAATTGATAAATTCCTAGAAACATACAGTCTTCAGAAACTGAACCAGGAAGAAATATATCTGAATAGACTGATTACAAGTAACAAAATTGAATCAGTAATCAAAATCCACCAAAAATTAAAAGTCCAAGACCAAATGGATTCACCAATAAATTCTGCCAAACATTTCAAGAGTTTATACCTACTTTCCTCAAACTATTCTAAAACATAGAAGAAAAAGGAAAGCTTCCAAATGTATTCTATGAGGTCAGCATCACCCAGATACAAAAACAAAAAATACCACAAAAAAAGAAACCATAGGACAAAAATCCCTCATGAACACAGATGCAAATCCTCAACAAAATGTTAGTAAACTGCATACGGCGATATATTAAAAATATCATTCATGATAATCAAGTGGAATTTATTCTGAGGATGCAAGGGTGGTTTGATATTTGCAAATCAAGTGTGATACTACACATCAACAAATGAAGGATAAAAATTGTATGATCATCCCAATAAATGTAGAAAAACATGTGACAGAATTCAACATTTATTCATAATAAAAACTCTCAACAAAGAAGATTTAGATGGTACATACCTCAACATAATGAAGGCCATATAGAACAAACCCATAGCTAGCATCATACTCAATGGTGAGAGACTTAGAGCTTTTCCTCTAAGATCAGGAATAAGACAATGATGTCCACTCTCACAACTTTTATTCAACATAGCAGTAGAAGTCTTAGCCATAGCAATCAGACTAAAAAAGAAATAAGAAGCACCCATACTGATAAAGAAAAATTTACACTGTCACAATTTGCAGAAGACATGATAGTATACATAGAAAATCCTAAAGACTCTACCAAAAAACTACTAGAAGTAATAAATGAATTCATTAGAGTTGCAGGATATAAAATTAATACCCAAGAATTAGTAGCATTCTTCTACTCCAATAACAAAGTAGCAGAAAGAGATATTAACAAAACAACACCATTTACAATTACATCAAAAATAATGAAATACCCAGGAATAAATTTAATCAAGGAGGTGAAAGACCTCTACTCTGAAAACTATAAAACACTGATAAAAGAAACTGAATAAAACATGAACAAATGGAAAGACAGTCCATGTTCATGGATTGGAACAAATACTATTAAAATGTCTGTATGACCTAAATCAATCTAGATTCAATGCAATCCCTGTCAAAATACTAATAGCATTTTTCACAAAACTAGAACAAATAATACTAAAATTTGTATGGAACCATAAAACCTGAATAGCCAAAGCTAATCTTGAGAAAGAAGAACAAAGGTGAAAGTATCAATTCCAGATTTTAAGATATACTGCAATGCTGCAGTCATCAAAACAGTATGATTCTGAAACAAAAATAGGCACATAGATCAGTGGCACAGAATAGATAGCACAGAAATAAAACCACAATTATACGGTCCAGATCTATGAGAAAAAGGAGGCAAGAATATACAATGAGGAAAATACAGTCTTTAAAAAATGATACTGGGAAAAGTGAACAGCACTATGCAAAAGAATAAAACTGGACCACCTTTTAACACCATACACAAAAATAAACTCAAAATGAATTAAAGATCTAAACATGAAACCTAAAACCATAAAATTCCTTAAAAAAAGAACACAGGCAGTAATTTCTTTGACATTGGCCATAACAATATTTCTCTATGTCTCCTGAGGTGAGGGAAACAGAAGCAAAAATAAGCTATCAGAACTATATAAAAATAGAAAGATTTTGCACAACAAAGGAAACCATCAAAAAAAAAAAGACAACCCACTAAATGGGAGGAGATATCTGATAGGGAGTTAATAACCAAAATATATAAAGAACTCATACAACTCAATACCAAAAACAAAATATCCTATTACAAATGGGTAAAGGATCTAAATAGACATTTTCCCAAAGAAGACATATGTATGGTCAACAGATACATGGAAAGACATTCAACATGATTGATCATCATCAGCAAATCAAAACCACAATGAGGTATCACCTTAACATCTATTAGAATGGCTAAAATAAAAAAAGATAAGAAATAAGTATTGGTGAGGACTTGGAGGAAAAGAAACCCTTCAACACTGTTGGTGAGAATGTGAACTGGTATCATCATGTGAAAAAAAGTATGGAGTTTCCTCATAAAACTAAAAATAGAAATACCATATGATCCAATAATTCCACTATTAGGCATTCACCCAAAGAAAGTGAGAATACTAGTTCCAAAAGACATATGCATCCCTATGTTTATTACAGCATTATTTACAACAGCCAAGATATGGAAGCAACCTATGTCCATCAACAGACGAATGGATAAAGAAGATATGGTACACACACAGAGAGAGTGGGGGGGGGGGAATATTACACAACCATTAAAAAGGATGAGATTGTGTCATTTGAGACAATATGGACAGACCTACAGGGTATTTGCTAATCAAAATAAGTCACACTGTGAAAGACAAATACCATATGATTTCACTCATAAGTGGAATCTAAAAAAAAAGTTGATAAGAAACAGAAAGCAGGATCAGACCTATAAATGTAGAGACTAAACTGATGGTTGCTGGGGGGATAGGCAAAATGGGTGAAGGGGAGTGTGAGATATAGACTCCCAGTTATGGAATGAATAAGTCACAGGAATAAAAGGCACAGCACGGGGAATGTAGTCAATGATATTGTAATAATAGTGTATTGATGTATTGGGCAGGGTAGTTACACTTGCGATGAAAATAGCGTAAACTTGTTGAATCACTATGTTGCACACCTGAAACTAATGTAACACTGTGTGTCAACTAGACTCAAATAAAATAAAATAATATCATTATAAAATGATATTGAGAAACATTCACAATAATATCATTATAAAATGATATTGAGAAACATTCACAATAAAGTATTAAGTGAAAAAAATCGTGACACCATAAAATATGTATATTATTAACCCAATATGTAAAACTACCAATATAGATACAGTATTATGAGAATTATGATATATCTGAAAAACATATATATTATATTCATATACATATGTGTATATAATATATATAAATAGACAGGGAGATGACTAGAAAGACTTAAAATATCCATTATGGTTATTAGTGAATAATAGCATTATAGGATTTGTGGGTGATTTTTCTCCCATTTTGGAGACTTTTTTCTTTACTTCTAAATTGTCTGTAAAGAAAGTAGTTAAAAAGAAAATAATACAATGAGAAGAAAAAATCAATTATATTCTTGTAGGTAATCTAGTTCTAAACAGTATACTTTTGACTATTTTTGTAGATAGCAACAAAGTACACTCAGTGGAACTGAACAAATATGGACATGCAATGTTTTAGATGAAGAACTTACACGATTTATTTTGTCCAAGTTAATGTTAAATAGCTCCTACAAATACATAGATAACAGGGTCATTTGTCTCTTATAGCCTGGCTCATTATAATAAAATCTGCTGTTGGCTTATAGATAGATAATTGTCCTTTTGTTTTTAGGTCAGAGGAAAAAACATCCAATTTACTTAAAAATGACAGGCATGTCAGGATTTCTTTACCCAGGAATAACTGTGTTGTACACGTGGTGGATATGAAATAGTTAAACACTGGGGCAGACAGTTATGTTTGCTGTGGGCATATTTGTCCTAATAGCAGGAAGTATCCAGAGAAAAAAGTGAGTAATGAATGAACATGTTCCAGGAAGCTTTCAGCACAGGGGAAGTTCTTTTTTCTTGCCTAAAACCATGAAGTTCTGACTACAACACCTTACTCTGCACAAGAGCAATAAACATTCCAGCACATTCACATAAGGCATTCTAGAGTTTTAGAAGGGAGTTAACACAGTAGAGAAGTGTCCCATGGATGTATGCCCTTGTAATTAAGGATAAAAATTAAGAGGAGAGCACCAGAAATGCAGTCACCAAATTCTATAAAAAGGGAATAAAAAACTTGTATACTTTAAGGACAGAACTTTGAGCAAATGTGAATAGAGAGAGTGAGGATGTATCCACACTGATACCATCCCATCTGGTGGACCTGGGTCAGATGCAGACATAGATGCCATAGGTCAGAGACAGGGCCATCAAAGTCTAGAAACAGTGACAGAGGCACATCCAGAAATGAAGATCACAGCTGCAATTGTAACTGAAACATAAGTTGACTCTTAGTAAAGATAATAACCATAATGATGACAACACTGTTTTGAGCATGTATTATGCAGCCAGAATTGTGCCAAGTATTCTTTACAATTATTGGTTCTATTCAATTCCATATTTACCAACAGAATCATTTTATTTCATGCCAACTCCTTAAGATATAGGTGAGGGTGTCTGAAACCCACATTCCCTTGTTTGTGGAAAGTGTACTACTCTCCCCAGAGTTCAGATAATTCCCATTGGAATTATATTCTTTCAGTTACTTGTAGGTCCAGGCACCTCCCTTCTATAGCAAGATATATGCAGCCCTAAAGTAAAGTTGTCTTCATTATATATCGCCTTTATATTAGGAGTAGATGCACCTGGCCTATGTAGTACTTGGCAGTCTCTGTCCCAGACCCTCTCAAGTGTCAGCTGAGTGATAAGGATTCACGGACCCAGTGCTCAAACAGGGCCACCCTGCTGAAGGGGGCCTCTCAAAAATCTGGGCCTCTCCAATTCCCCCCTCACAAACCATTTCCCCCCAGATTACTATGACTGAATCTCCAGATTGCTTCTTGCTGGACAACAGCCTCCTACAAATGTGCTCAGATTGGTCTACAATTTCTTTATGGAAGACTGAGAAAACATCAAGTATCCAAAACAAAGGTTGCAGGGAAATGTGGGGAAAGGGTGATGACTAGGGTGATGAATATTATAGGAGCCCAAACCAAAAAACATATAACAAGAGCAACAAAATAAAATAGGCCATTCCTGTGCCTGGTGACACACAGGACTGAAGGAGAAATGAGATTACCAATATTATCACTTACTCTGTTCTAAATTTTATCCTTCTATTACCATAGTGAAGACTGGCTCTTATTGAATTTATGATCAACTGAAATTTTCAATTTAAAGACTATCTCTTGCGTCAAGTGGGCTTTTTCAAGCCCAGGGGCAAGGCAGACATTTTTTTCTTTATTATTTTGTTTGAATTGACCATTTCTTCTAAGCTGTCAAGGTCTCTTTGGATCCTAAGGCATTAACCCTGTCTAAAGCTTTAGCAAAATCTCTTCGAGTCTCGTATCATTTGCAAATTTGTACTGCAGAAGCATTTGCTTGGAAAACACACATGCCCATGTGCAGTGAAACCTAAATAAATGTGGTTAGTTTTTACTTGCAGCATTCCATTCAGCTCTCTCGGATCCCTAATAAGGCAACAGTTGTCTTAATGACTCAATTAATCACTTCATGCTATTTAGAGAAAACATATGGGCTTTAATGCAAAAGGTAGTAAGTAAACATTCAAGTCTGAAATTAAAAACAGCTCTATAAAACCTGCTACTAGGATAATTATGGTATCCAACCCTGGGAAATAAAAATAACCCATAGCTTGAGAAAAGGAAAGAGGATGGTAAAGTTTACAAATGTGAGAAATATTAGGTGATGCTTTCATACTCAAACTCAGTTCGCACAAAACATTAGTGACCGGGGTGATTAATATGGAAAGCAAGCTTTGCATCCAAAGCTGGGAGGTGGCTCATTATTATCTCTGGTATGTTACTTTGCGTCAGTTTCCTTCACTGTAAAATAGATATGATAGTAGTAGCTTCCTTATAGGGTTATAGTGAGGATTGAACCAAATACACATGATGCACTTAGCACAAAGCTTGGCACACACAAAATGTTCAGTGTTCACTTAGGCAATTGTTATTGTCATCGATAGCATTAGATATTTCTGAGGAAGAGCAATGCATTTTTGTGAGAACTGAATTTCCCTTTTATAAACGTGCCCCTCCCTGTATGGCAATTTCCAAACCTGATCACAAAGGCCACAGATTTGGTATCTGTTCTTCCCCCAACAGTATCTTCAAAACTTCCTTTCATTTGCCTTTTTCCTTGACTAATAAACCATTCACCACTAATTACAATCATTTTCTGCTGCATAGTTTTATATTTGTTTATTATGTTCACAGATGTCTTACCTAGCAAGGACAGAATCTATTATCTCATTATTATACCCGAGTCTCCTGACCACTGTGTCCCTGCCTTCCATTTCACTTCCTCCAAAAGCATCCTTTGGCAGGACAGGATTTTCCTTCCTTCACACTTCTTCCTTCCTATCCCCCCACATACCTTCTAAGGAAAGGGGGATTTAGGGCATATAAAAGAGAGAAAACATTGTTAGCATATAAACTAAACGAGTTAAACTATGAGATATGACTATGCTATAAAAGATGGTCCATTATTTGTCTTAGAGTATCTGCTCTGAAAAATTCATTTATTCCCTCAAAAATATTTATTTAGCATATTCTATGTTCAAACTTTTGAGGATCTGGCTGTGAACAAAGCATATTAAATCCTTCCCTTTATTGAAGCAGATCTTTTCATAGAAGAGACAAACAACAAATATGGTTGTCATTAAACAGTGATCAGTGTTAAGTAATTAAACAGGATAACAGAATAGATGGTGTCGAGCACATTGTTTGGGGCAGTATGGTCAGTGCACGATTTTTAAAGAGGCTCCACTGGACAATCAGAAGTTCATATAGTACTTGAAGTATTTGATGCTTTCCTCTTGTGCATGAAGTTGAGACTCAATGGAAAGGGTGGGTGATAAAACCAAACAAACAAACAAACAAAACACAGGATCATGGGGAAGGGGGAGGAAATTCCCAGATGCTCAGTGAAGATGGATTCTGAATGAAAAATCGAAGGCAATGTTCATATATAACATAATGCCCATGTCGTACATTATGAATAAACTGCTCTTTCAATGTAAAATTTCTGTGGTAGCATCATAGACTTCCAAATCTGTATCATTGAGTGTGGTCTTGAAGGTAGAATGAAGGGACCATGTCCGACAATGGAAAGCAGAAATATTCCACACCATCTTTTCCTGGGCTCCAGTGGAGCAGACCCTAGCTTACTGAGTGGACAAGGGAATAACATGTCAGAGCTGCAGGTAGTAACTGCCAGACAGCCCCTCAAAAAGACATGAGAATCAGGAAAGGAAAACCTTCTGATTGGTCCTATAGGCAGAGAATGCCACCCATCTACAGAGGTAGCCACAAACATTTAAGTTTCCTATTTCTATTCTATTATGCTTACTAGTAAAATCCAGTATCATCCAGAAATAAACCACTTACAGTTTAAAAAATTACTTTACAGTTTAAAAATATTTAATTGGGGGTGTCTGAGTGGCTCAGTTGGTTAAGCATTCAGCTCTTAATTTTAGATCAAGTCATATATCAGGATTTTGAGATCAAGCCCCACATTGGGCTCCATACCCACTATGGATCCTGCTTAGAATTCTCTTTCTCCCTCTCTCTTGGCTTCTCCCACTTCCCTCTCTTAAAAAAAAGTATTTAATTGTTTAAATCAACTTTTACATACATTATTTCACTTTTTTCTTCCATGAGAGAAAGGCAGGAATTGTTACCTAATTTTGTATATGAGGAAATTGAGACACTAAGTGACTTATTCAAAGTCTCCCAAGTGATCCTAAGTTTAAAAAAAAAAAAAAAGTATACCAAGTAAGTAGAGAATTTGAACCCAGACTTTTCTGTCCCTTTAACCAAGCATTTACTGAGCTTCCTCCTTCAGCCCAGCACTCTTTGGAGTAGCAACAAGATGTAGAAATCATCAAGAAATATGCTTATATAAATTTATGGGCAATCACTAACATTATAAACATATAAACTATAAATGATGTAAAATATCATTCTTTTGAATTAAAATTCATAGGGGAGAAAAAAAACCCTCTACCTAAACCTCACACTTAATACAAAGTTAACTCAAAATGGACCACAGAACTACATGTAAAATGCAAAATTATAAAATTCCAAGAGAAAGCCATAGGAAAACATCTTCAGGACCTAGGGCTACATGAAGAACTTAGCTGTAATGCCAAAATTATTTTACATAAAATAAAAAATGGATAAATAAGACTTCACCAAGATTTAAAATGTTTACTCTGCAAAAGATCCTGATAAAGAGATGAAGATACAAGCTTACAGAATGGGAAAAAATATTTACATATCTAGATATGATACATTTCTAGAATATATAGAAAATTTACAAAACTCAGTAACAAAAAAAAAAATCCATTTAGAAAATGGACAAAAGAGGGGCATCTGGGTGGCTCAGTGGGTTAAGCCTCTGCCTTCAGGTCAGGTCATGATCTCAGGATCCTGGAATGGAGCCCCGCATGGGGCTCTCCTCTCGGCAGGGAGTCTGCTTCTCCCTCTCTCTCTGCCTGCCTCTCTGCCTACTTGTGATCTCTCTCTGTCAAATTCATAAAGAAAATCTTAAAAAAAATGAAAATGGACAAAAGATAAAATTTTTAACAATGAGAATATAGAGATGGCAAATAAACATGTGAAAGTTATTCAATATCATCACAGAAATGCAAATTAAAACCACAATGACATATCTACACACCTTCAAAATGCCTAAAAAAAAGTAATGCCAGTAAATGTTGATGAGGATGTGAAGACACTAGATCATGCATCCTTTGCTGGTTAGAATATAAAATGATACAGTCACTCTGGAAAACAGTTTAGCAGTCTCCTTCAAAGCTAAAGAGGTGCTTACTGTATGACCCACTGAGTCCACTCTGTAATAATTGCCTCATAGAAATGACAACTCAGGGGTGCCTGGGTGGCTCAGTGGGTTAAGCCGCTGCCTTCGGCTCAGGTCATGATCTCAGGTCCTGGAATCGAGTCCCACGTCGGGCTCTCTGCTCAGCAGGGAGCCTGCTTCCCTCTCTCTCTCTCTCTCTCTCTCTCTCTGCCAGTCTCTCTACCTACGTGTGATCTCTCTCTGTCAAATAAATAAATAAAATCTTAAAAAAAAAAAAGAAATGACAACTCAGGCCCACACAAAAATATGTACACAAATTTTTTTTAGAGATTTTATTTATTTATTTGACACAGAGTAAGTACAAGTAGGCAGAGCAGTACGTAGAGAGAGAGGGAGAACAGGCTCTCCTCCAAGCCGGGAGCCTGATGTGGGGCTCGATCCCAGGACACTAGGATCATAACCTGAGCCAAAGGCAGAGACTTAACTGACTGAGTCACACCCTGGAGCCCCTGTACACAAATGCTTTTTAACAATTTTATTTGTAACAGCTAAAAACTGGAAATAAAGCCCAAATGTCCTTCAAAAAAGGAATGGTTGAACAAAACGTGGTATATCCATATGATGGAATACTACTGAGCCATAAAAACATAACAGAATATTGATACATAACAATTTGGTGTATGTCAAAGATATAATGCTGAGTGCAAAGAGCCAGTTTCAAAGGTCAAATATATGATTTTCATGGACATGCTATTATCAAAATGACAAATTATAGAGATGGAGAAGACATCATTAGTGGTTGCCAACCATTAGTTATGGGGCAGAGGGATGTGGGCATTAATGTAAATGATTAATTAACATAAAGAAAGTCTTTGTGGTGATGGTACATTTCTGCATCTTGACTGTGGGGCAGTTACATGAATCTACACATGTGATGGAGTTACATAAAACTACACATACACACATATACAAATGAAATAAAGTCTGAGTAAGTTCTTTGGACTATACCAATGTCAATATTTTGGTTTTGATATTGTAGTATTATTATGTAAGATATTAACATTGGAAGGAGCTGAGTAATAGGGATTCTATATGGGGCTTCTATGTACTATTTTTGCAACTTCCTGAAAATCCATAACCATTTCAAAATTAAATTTTTTTAAAAGATTTTATTTATTTGAGAGAGGGAGAGAGTGCTCAGGAGTTGGGGGAGAAGCAGAGGGGAAAGGAGAGAAAATCCGAAGCAGACTTCATGCTGAGTGTGGAGCCCAACATGGGGCTCAACCTCACGACCTTGAGATTGTGACCTGAGCCAAAACTAGATGTTGGATACTTAATAGATTGAGCCACCCACTTGCCCCCAAATTAAACATTTTTTTGACTTAGTATTTGATTTTTTAAAAAATTTTATTTATTTTCAGCACAACAGTATTCCTTGTTTTTTCACCACACCCAGTGCTCCATGCAATCCGTGCCCTCTCTAATACCCACCACCTGGTTCCCCCAACCTCCCATCCCCCACCACTTCAAACCCCTCAGATTGCTTTTCAGAGTCCATAGTCTTTCATGGTTCACCTCCCCAAATTAAATTTTTTAAAAAGTAAAAGAATGGGAGCTTTTTGCACTTCTAAACACAATTGATTCTAAGATGAGACATTCTGGAGAACAAAAACAACATACAACAGCATGATATGGTAGCAAGAAGGACTGGACCAAGAATGAGAATACCTTCGGCTATTATTTACCCTCTGTGGTTTCCACAGTTTTATTTTCTATTTACAGACCTTGTTCCCCTGATGACATACTTACATGCCTAACTGACCTATGTCAGGTCAATCACAATCCTGTATCTCTTTCAATGTGGATTTTGATCCATGAAGTGGCATATAACCAAAGCCAGGCCACCCAGAATCTTCCCATGGGTTTTCCAGAGTTGGTGCTGAGCAGGAACAGGGAGGTTTCTCATCCCCACTGGATTTCAAGAAAGGAAAGATATGACCCCAATATCCGTCAGTAACCATATCCCTAGCTAACTGGAGGAATCTAAAAGACAAAGGGTAACATGCAGATAGGAGCTGTGCTGGGAGCTGGAGAAGGAGCAATAAAGAGACCAAGAAGCAAAAAAGAGTCCAATTGCTACATGAGCCCTAGATCCACTGGATCCTAATGCCAGGACTGCCCTTCCCAGATACCCGAACCAACAAATTATTTTTCAGCAATTATACATATATGTTGGATTTGCAAATAAATTTTTCCGAACTGTGTAATTTCTTAGGAACTCAATTTGTGCCTCTATAAAATAAGAATACCTGACGTATTTGCCTCCCAATTTTGCAGTAATAATCAAAAGAGACAGCACACATGAATGTTCTTTACAGCACTATAAAAATGTAAGGGAATGATATCTATTGTTATAGATGAAAGGAAATCTCAAAAACAAATCCAGCTCCTTTCCTGAAGATTTTTATAATTATATTCCAATAATTTCCAAAGCAGTATTGAGAATAAGAAACAAATACAAAATACTACCATAAATAAACAGAGTATTATTATTCATGTTCAATAATTCATTTATGACTCAGAAAGAAACAAACAGAACACCAACATTCAAATATGAATACAAAAATCTTCTCTAAAATTTAAAAATCTAAGAAAGTTTAGAAATGTGTGTGAGAAACAGCTCTTGTGTCAGAATTTTTCAAATTGAGCTGTATTTCCATTTTGATCAGAAACACCCACTTGTATTACATGAAGCCCCTTTGATATACTGCACATTATGGTCAGATTCTTAACTAGACTAAAATCCTCAACAAGTTGCTTTCTTTTTACCTTAAATGGGTCAAATTTTGACTGAGCTTAAGATGGCTCCATTTTCCTAGATTATGAAGAGTCCAGCCTGACTCCTATATTGATATCAATTAATCTGATTCAAAGCTAGACATGTAATTGTATTTGGTAAGCCCACAAGACAGCTGTATCTGACAAGGCTTTGCCCAACCATGGCAACCTAGAACCCCGTGCAAAATGCAGCAGGTTGGTAAATCCACCCTCAGCAGTCAACAGTCTATCTGGATTCCAGGAGCTATATGCAGCACAGTGTAGTACAATGTTACTCCTATAAGCCATATCTAGCTTGTGCAAGAGGATATTGTTAAAGCATAAGGGTGGGAAGTCCAGTGTACAAAGCCAAGAGAGAAACAAGAGAGAAAGCAATGAGTATCAGCTACCCTGCTAGCCTCTGAAGTGTCTGAAAACATAAAATCTTTAGGACTCACAGTGAGGTTAAGTAGAGCATACTTTGCCTCTACTATGAAACATCTATACTGAACCAAATCAAACCAATCTCCACTTCACATTGGAGAGCCAAAGCAGTGGTCATAATGCTGACCACGATTGATTGGATTCTCGTTCCCTCACAAAATAGTAGAGAACATAGTCTTACACTGAAATGTAAACTACCTCAGTTCTAACCCCAATTTTACCATCCACTAGCCATGTAAGTCATCAATATGTCACTCCCCTTCTGTGTTCCCTTCTTGGCTATGGCCTTCTCTCCCTACCAGTTCAGAGTTCTGTAGATTTCTCTCCTTAAAGACAGCCTATAGATAAAAGTAGAGTCTTCCTTGATATTCTTTCAATCTCTGCAAAGCAAATTCACATGTCTTTTGGTTTTGAGAAGTATGCTTTTACTGTATGCTCTGGAATAACAGAGAGGACATCAGTGCACAGTAACCATGGGAAAAGGTAGTTACAAGTTAAAAAAAGAGTAGAAATATTCTTCTGGCACAGAAGATATCCGAGCAAATTATGGTTACAGAGCAGAATGAAAATGATTAAAAAAAAAAACTATGACATTGTAAAAATGCTAAATACTTTGACAATTTAAAAATAAAATCAGGGCATCTGGATGGCTCAGTGGGTTGAGCCTCTGCCTTCAGCTTGGGTCATGATCTCAGGGTCCTGGGATCGAGCCCCACATTGGGCTCTCTGCTTGGCAGGGAGCCTGCTTCCTCCTCTCTCTCTTTGCCTGTCTCTCTGCTTACTTATCATCTCTCTCTCTGTAAAATAAATAAATAAAATCTTTTAAAAAATAAAAAATAAAAATAAAATCATTGGGATCCATCTTAGGGGCTACCTATCACAAATGTTTTAAAAATAAGACTGCCTACCCCCTCATTGTTTTAAATAATATTTTATTATCTTAAGATAAAACTTAAAAGATCTCATCTCTCTTTTAGAGAAGCAATAGTTACTTGAAATTTATACATTTCTTCAGTGATATGGCCTCTTTTATTCTGTTAAATCAACTAAAATTGAATTTAATATTTCTCATTTAAAATAGTGAGGGGGCTCCTCTGTGGCTCATTTGGTTAAACACGTGCCCTCGACTCAGGTCATGATACCAGGGTCCTGGGATCAAGTCCAGGGTTCCTTGTTCAGTGGTGCCTGCTTCTCCCCTTCCTTCTGCCTGCTGCTCAAACTGTGTGTGCTCTTTCTCTCTCTGACAAATAAAAAAAAAATCTTAAGCAATTTTTTAATAGTCAGTGTACTATGATCTCAACTAGTAAAATTTTACCTATTCATCTAGTATAAATGCATAGATCAGCATATATATTTATATTTATTAATACATGTGTTAAAATGAAGCAGATACTAGTTTTATTAACAATGTATGGGTAGGGCACCTGTGTGGCTCAGTCAGTTAAGCATCTGCCTTCAGCTCAAGTCATGATCCCAGGGTTCTAGAAGCCCACATTGGGTTCCCTGCTCAGTGGGGAGCCTGCTTCTCTCTCTGCCTGCTGCTCCCCCTGCTTGTGTGCTCTCTCTCCTTCTCTTGCTCCTGTTGGAGCTCCCTCTATCTCAAACAATAAATAAAATCTTTAAAACAAAGAGGCAACCCACAGATAGGAGAAGATACTCACAAATGACACTATAGATAATGGGCTGATATCCAAGATCTATAAAGAATTCCTCAAACTCAACATACACAAAACAGATAATCACATCAGAAAATGGGCAGAAGACATGAACAGACACTTCTCCAAAGAGGACATATAAATAGCTAACAGACACATGAAAAAATGTTCATCATCATTAGCCATCAGGGAGATGCAAATCAAAACCATACTGAGATACCACCTTACACCAGTTAGAATGGCCAAAATTAACAGGACAGTAAACAACAAGTGTTGGAGAGGATGTGGAGAAAGGGGAACCCTCTTACTCTGTTGATGGGAATGCAAGTTGGTGAAGCCACTTTAGAAAACAGTATGGAGATTCCTTAAGAAATTAAAAATAGAGCTACCCTATCACACTGCCATTGCACTACTGATTATTTACCCCAAAGATACAGATGCAGTGAAAAGAAGGGCCATCTGTACCCCAATGTTCATGGCACCAATGACCACAGTCACCAAACTGTGGGAAGAGCCAAGATGCCCTTCAACAGACGAATGGATAAAGAAAATGTGGTCCATATACACTATGGAGTATGATGCCTCCATCAGAAAGGATGAAGACTCAACTTTTGTATCGACATAGACAGGACTACAGGAGATTATGCTGAGTAAAATAAGCCAGGCAGAGAAAGTCAATTATCATATAGCTTCATTTACTTGCAGAGCATAAGGAATACCATGAAGGACATTAGGAGAAAGAAAGGAAAAGTGAATTGGGGGAAATTGGAGGGGGAGATGAAGTATGAGAGACTGTGGACTCTGAGAAATAAATTGAGGGTTTGGAGGGGAGGAGGTCGGGGGATTGGTGAGTCTACTGGTAGGCATTAAGGACGGCACATATTGCATGGAGCACTGGGTGTGGTGCATAAACAATGAATCTTGGGACACTGAAAAAATTAAATTAAATTTTAAAAAATCCTCCAAAAAATTTAAACATGCAACTACCTTATGACCCAGCAATTGCATTACTAGGTATTTACACAAAGGATACAAAAATATAGATTCAAAGGGGTACATATACCCCAATGTTTATAGCAGTATTATCAACAAGAGCCAACTTATGGTGTGAGCCCAAATATCCACTGACTGAAGAATGTATAAATAAGATGTGGTACACACTCACATACACACACACACACACACACAAATATTACTCAGCCATCAAAAAGAATGAAACCTTGCCATTTGAAATGACATGGATGGAGCTAGAATGTATTATCCTAAGTGAAATAAATCAGTCAGAGAAAGACAAATACTGTATAATCTCATGTATGTGTGTAATTTGAGAAAGAACACAAATGAACATATAAGAAGGGGGAAAGAAAAAAAGGAGAGAGAAACAAGTCACAAGTGATTCTTACTGATAGAGAACAAAGTGAGGGTTGAGGTTGAGGTTGAAGGATGGGCTAGAGGGTTGATAGGGATTGAGGAGTGATGAACACTGAGTGTTGTGTGTAAGTGATAAATCACTGAACTCTACTCCAGAAATCAATATTGCACTCTATGGTAACTAACAAAATATAAATTAAAAAAAAAAAAAAGAATTCAAGTGCTCCTGAAGTAATTGAGTATGTTTAAAACTATTTCATCTAAAATTTATCAGTTTGTAAAGCTTTTGGTGTCCAACATACTGTCTTCAATATCACTATTACCTCATGAAGAAGCATCATTACTTTACAGATAACATTTTTACTATTAACAAGATCACTAAGCAAACAAGAACAATTATTATATCCAATTCGGCTTGTGTTTCCACTTGAGAAAAGATGTAACTTATATTTGAATCCTAACTACCAGCACAAACATGCAGTAACCATATTTCAAAACATTTGATCAGAGAATGGAACGTTGCTATTTACTAATGTCAAAGTGACCTTTTTCTGGAAAACAGGGCAACAAGTGACTCTCTTATGAAGCCATGGTAAAAAAAAAAAAAATCATGCTTTGTGCAGTGGTTTATTTTTCATTCCTCCACTAAATCCTTCCACTGTGTGTATAGTTATTTCCAGAAACAATTATATTTTAATCATTTAATTTTCAACTGAACGCATTATTCAAAATGTGATAACATTTTTCATCTGTTGCCTCATGAATTCTGTTATTTTTTTATGTAACAAATAAAGGTGAAAAATTAAAAGTTTGAAGCTTCCCACAGACTTAATAAGGATGACTTATCAAATAATTACAAAATGCAACCACAAAGGGAACCTTATTATGTTATGGGCAAAGAGTAAAATGTCTGCATTATTTCAATAGGAAGGGAACATGTTTGGGTTAACTTCTAATAATTATAGAGAAACAAGTAATAATAATAACAACAAGAACAATGATAACTATTTACTGAATATGAACTTAATGTTTTACATGTTTTATTTCATCCTGACAACTACCCAAAATGTAGGCACTATTATTATATTTAACAATGAAGGACAAAACAACTAATGTTCAGAGAAGCAAAGTGACTTACCCAGGGTCACATAGAAAGTGGTAAAACCAGGACAAGAATCATGTCATCTGCAAAGAGAGAGAGTTTGACTTCTTCATTACCAATTTGGATACCTTTTCTTTCTCTTTGTTGTCTGATTGCTGTTGCTAGGACTTTTAATACTATGTTGAACAAGAGTTCAACATAGTATTAGAGTGATGAGAGTGGGCATCCTTGTCGTGTTCCTGATCTCAATGGGAAGGATGCAAGCTTTTTCCCATTGAGGATGATATTTGCTGTGGGTCTTTCATAGATAGATTTGATGAAGTTCAGGAATGTTCCCTCTATTCCTCTTGCTGATTTCAGCCTAGCATCCCCATTTGGGTCACAGTGGAGGATTTTGACTCTTCCATTTGCTTACTAGGTTGAAACTACTAAACTACTCAACTTGTTCTAGCTTATTTCATATCACTAGACCACAGAATCCCTACCTTGGAACTCATACCTCATGCTAAATTCAAGACCAAGAAATATTGTCTAAATATGACATTTGCCTTCTCAGAAAAAACAAGCATAAACATGTCTTGTATATGGAAAGTATGTTTAATATTTCATTAAACCACCTGTGCATCTTGTTGAGTTTTTTTTCTACCTTTTCCTCTATCAGCACTTCTGAGAGTCCTAAAACTATAACTTTAATCCACCATGACACCTTAGTCTGTGGCGTACCAGTTTAATCATCAAGATATAAAAATTTCAGACCTCTAGGACTGGCTAATACTAAGAAAAGTAGTATAATATCAAATCCTTTTCAAAGTACTTAATAGCATAATATAGAACCCTTTTCAAAGTACTTAAAATAGGCCTATTAATCGATCCTTTTGGCTTGTCATGCTAAGTTTTCAGTGCCTTTCCTTTTTTTCAGCTTCTAAGTTTGAATCCCATGTTTAATTCCATGGAAGGAAAATACACCTTAGTACCTGTGTACCATATAGGTGACCCGGTAGAACCACAGTGTCAGACACTGCATTATGTGTTGGAGAGCAAGCCTGAAAGGAAGCATGAACTCACTGCCTCCAAGAATCTCATAATCTACTAGAAGATAGGGACAATTTACTAGGCATGAAGGGCGGTGGAGAGAAAAACAACTTCAAAGACACAAATATAAAAGAGTGTTTATGTTTGGAGACTAGTATGGCTAGAGTCTAGGGTACAAATGAAGAGGGGAAAAGCAAATAAAACAGGAAAAAGAGAAAGGTTGAGGAAGATGCTCTAAGACCTATAAAGTATGAACTTTATCCTTTAAAGAAGGGTATGGGGAAGGGCATCAAAGTTAAAGGAGCTGGAGAAAGAACAAGAAAGAAACCCTAAGCCCAGCAGGAGAAGAGAAATCATAAAGATCAGAGCAGAAATCAATGAACTAGAAACCAAAAAAACAATAGAACAAATCAATGAAAGTAGGAGCTGGTTCTTTGAAAGAATTAATAAAATTGATAAACCCCTGGG